>NC_060183.1:4974137-5113724 GCF_021184085.1 Oncorhynchus gorbuscha
CCACATCTCTGTACATAATTCATATACTGTTATTTGTCATATACTTTGTCTGGCACATGATTTGACTCTAAGATGTGATGGATTGAATCAATGGATTCTATCAGAACGGTCAATGGATTCTATCAGAACGGTCAATGGATTCTATCAGAACGGTCAATGGATTCTATCAGAACAGTCAATGGATTCTATCAGGACAGTCTTGGATTCTATCAGGACAGTCTGGGGATTCTATCAGGACAGTCTGGGGATTCTATCAGGACAGTCAATGGATTCTATCAGGACAGTCAATGGATTCTATCAGGACAGTCAATGGATTCTATCAGGACAGTCAATGGATTCTATCAGGACAGTCATAGGATTGTGAAATGGAAAACAAAAATCATATGATAAAATCTTGTTCTGGGATAGAATCCAATGATTGTTCTGATTGAATAGTAAAACCACTACAACATCAAAGTGGTAATAGCACACTGGGCATTATTTAAATGGAAAACAAAAATCCTTCCTAAAATCTTGTCCTCCCCATAGAATCTCTGCTCATCTCTTATCCTCCTCCTCTGCTCTTCTCCTCATTCTCTCATCCTCCTCCTCTGCTCTTCTCCTCATTCTCTCCTCCCCCTCATCTGCTCTCTTCTCTCCTCTTCTCCTCCTCTTCTCTCCTCTGCTCATCTCTTCTCCTCCTCCTCTGCTCTTCTCATTCTCTCCTCAAATTCCTCTGTTCTCTTCTCCTCCTCTTCTCTGATCATCTCTTCTCCTCCTCTGCTCTTCTCCTCATTCTCTCCTCCCCCTCCTCTGCTCTCTTCTCTCCTCTTCTCCTCCTCTCCTCTCTGCTCAACTATTCTCCTCCTCCTCTCTCCTCTCTGCTCAACTCTTCTCCTCCCTCTGCTCTCTTCTCCTCATTCTCTCCTCCCTCTGCTCTCTTCTCCTCATTCTCTCCTCCCTCTGCTCTCTTCTCCTCTTCTTCTCTTTCTCTCCTCCTCCCCTTTCCTCTCCTCCTCCCTTTCTTCTCCTCCTCCCCTTTCCTCTTATCCTCCCTCTCCTCTTCTTCTCATCTCCTCCTCCCCTTTCCTCACTCTCCTCTCCTTCCCCTCTCCACCTTCTTTCCTCCTCCTCCTCTTCTCTCGTCCACTCCTCCTCACCCTCTCCTCCTCCACTTGGGTGTTAACGTGTCAGCTAGCTGCTTTTTTAAACACATCAGCTCAACAAAGGGTTGTGTTTTTTTTTTGCACAGACAAACACAGAAAAACATTGTTCTATTTAAAGTGAATCAGAGTTCCCCAGTGTGGTCAGTCACTTCAATCACTGGAGCAACAAACTGTCAACAGAGAATTGACTGGAAACATCTGCCTCTTTACTCTTTATGTAATTCTCTCTTTGCTTTGTCACTCCATCCATCAGCCACTCTGGCTCATAGGAAGACAACCTTGGGTTGATCAGATGCTGTGGATATGAAGTTAAACGTTTAGTATTGTGAGTTGTTGTTGGTGTACAACTCCTGTTGTGGTGGAGTCAGGTGTGATATAACAGACTAGATCACCTGTAGTGGTGTGATATAACAGACTAGATCACCTGTATTGGTGTGATATAACAGACTAGATCACCTGTATTGGTGTAATATAACAGACTAGATCACCTGTATTGGTGTAGTCAGGTGTGATATAACAGACTAGATCACCTGTATTGGTGTGATATAACAGACTAGATCACCTGTATTGGTGTGTTATAACAGACTAGATCACCTGTAGTGGTGTGATATAACAGACTAGATCACCTGTAGTGGTGTGTTATAACAGACTAGATCACCTGTAGTGGTGTGATATAACAGACTAGATCACCTGTAGTGGTGTGATATAACAGACTAGATCACCTGTAGTGGTGTGATATAACAGACTAGATCACCTGTATTGGTGTGATATAACAGACTAGATCACCTGTATTGGTGTGATATAACAGACTAGATCACCTGTAGTGGTGTGATATAACAGACTAGATCACCTGTATTGGTGTGATATAACAGACTAGATCACCTGTATTGGTGTGATATAACAGACTAGATCACCTGTAGTGGTGTGATATAACAGACTAGATCACCTGTATTGGTGTGTTATAACAGACTAGATCACCTGTAGTGGTGTGATATAACAGACTAGATCACCTGTAGTGGTGTGTTATAACAGACTAGATCACCTGTAGTGGTGTGATATAACAGACTAGATCACCTGTAGTGGTGTGATATAACAGACTAGATCACCTGTAGTGGTGTGATATAACAGACTAGATCACCTGTATTGGTGTAGTCAGGTGTGATATAACAGACTAGATCACCTGTAGTGGTGTGTTATAACAGACTAGATCACCTGTAGTGGTGTGTTATAACAGACTAGATCACCTGTAGTGGTGTGATATAACAGACTAGATCACCTGTAGTGGTGTGTTATAACAGACTAGATCACCTGTAGTGGTGTGATATAACAGACTAGATCACCTGTAGTGGTGTAGTCAGGTGTGATATAACAGACTAGATCACCTGTAGTGGTGTAGTCAGGTGTGATATAACAGACTAGATCACCTGTAGTGGTGTGTTATAACAGACTAGATCACCTGTAGTGGTGTGATATAACAGACTAGATCACCTGTAGTGGTGTAGTCAGGTGTGATATAACAGACTAGATCACCTGTATTGGTGTAGTCAGGTGTGATATAACAGACTAGATCACCTGTATTGGTGTAGTCAGGTGTGATATAACAGACTAGATCACCTGTAGTGGTGTGTTATAACAGACTAGATCACCTGTATTGGTGTAGTCAGGTGTGATATAACAGACTAGATCACCTGTAGTGGTGTGTTATAACAGACTAGATCACCTGTATTGGTGTAGTCAGGTGTGATATAACAGACTAGATCACCTGTATTGGTGTAGTCAGGTGTGATATAACAGACTAGATCACCTGTATTGGTGTAGTCAGGTGTGTTATAACAGACTAGATCACCTGTATTGGTGTAGTCAGGTGTGTTATAACAGACTAGATCACCTGTATTGGTGTAGTCAGGTGTGATATAACAGACTAGATCACCTGTAGTGGTGTGTTATAACAGACTAGATCACCTGTAGTGGTGTGTTGTAACAGACTAGATCACCTGTATTGGTGTGTTATAACAGACTAGATCACCTGTATTGGTGTGTTATAACAGACTAGATCACCTGTAGTGGTGTGTTATAACAGACTAGATCACCTGTATTGGTGTGTTATAACAGACTAGATCACCTGTATTGGTGTGTTATAACAGACTAGATCACCTGTAGTGGTGTGTTATAACAGACTAGATCACCTGTATTGGTGTGTTATAACAGACTAGATCACCTGTATTGGTGTGTTATAACAGACTAGATCACCTGTATTGGTGTGTTATAACAGACTAGATCACCTGTATTGGTGTGTTATAACAGACTAGATCACCTGTATTGGTGTGTTATAACAGACTAGATCACCTGTATTGGTGTGTTATAACAGACTAGAGCACCTGTATTGGTGTGTTATAACAGACTAGATCACCTGTATTGGTGTAGTCAGGTGTGATATAACAGACTAGATCACCTGTAGTGGTGTGATATAACAGACTAGATCACCTGTAGTGGTGTGATATAACAGACTAGATCACCTGTATTGGTGTAGTCAGGTGTGATATAACAGACTAGATCACCTGTATTGGTGTGATATAACAGACTAGATCACCTGTAGTGGTGTGATATAACAGACTAGATCACCTGTATTGGTGTGATATAACAGACTAGATCACCTGTAGTGGTGTGTTATAACAGACTAGATCACCTGTATTGGTGTGTTATAACAGACTAGATCACCTGTATTGGTGTAGTCAGGTGTGTTATAACAGACTAGATCACCTGTATTGGTGTAGTCAGGTGTGATATAACAGACTAGATCACCTGTAGTGGTGTGATATAACAGACTAGATCACCTGTAGTGGTGTGATATAACAGACTAGATCACCTGTAGTGGTGTGATATAACAGACTAGATCACCTGTAGTGGTGTGTTATAACAGACTAGATCACCTGTATTGGTGTGATATAACAGACTAGATCACCTGTAGTGGTGTGATATAACAGACTAGATTACCTGTAGTGGTGTGATATAACAGACTAGATCACCTGTATTGGTGTGATATAACAGACTAGATCACCTGTATTGGTGTAGTCAGGTGTGATATAACAGACTAGATCACCTGTATTGGTGTAGTCAGGTGTGATATAACAGACTAGATCACCTGTAGTGGTGTGATATAACAGACTAGATCACCTGTAGTGGTGTGATATAACAGACTAGATCACCTGTAGTGGTGTGTTATAACAGACTAGATCACCTGTATTGGTGTGATATAACAGACTAGATCACCTGTAGTGGTGTGATATAACAGACTAGATTACCTGTAGTGGTGTGATATAACAGACTAGATCACCTGTATTGGTGTGATATAACAGACTAGATCACCTGTATTGGTGTAGTCAGGTGTGATATAACAGACTAGATCACCTGTAGTGGTGTGATATAACAGACTAGATCACCTGTAGTGGTGTGATATAACAGACTAGATCACCTGTATTGGTGTGATATAACAGACTAGATTACCTGTAGTGGTGTGATATAACAGACTAGATCACCTGTATTGGTGTGATATAACAGACTAGATCACCTGTATTGGTGTAGTCAGGTGTGATATAACAGACTAGATCACCTGTATTGGTGTAGTCAGGTGTGATATAACAGACTAGATCACCTGTAGTGGTGTGATATAACAGACTAGATCACCTGTAGTGGTGTGATATAACAGACTAGATCACCTGTAGTGGTGTGATATAACAGACTAGATCACCTGTAGTGGTGTAGTCAGGTGTGATATAACAGACTAGATCACCTGTAGTGGTGTGATATAACAGACTAGATCACCTGTAGTGGTGTGATATAACAGACTAGATCACCTGTAGTGGTGTGATATAACAGACTAGATCACCTGTAGTGGTGTGTTATAACAGACTAGATCACCTGTATTGGTGTGATATAACAGACTAGATCACCTGTAGTGGTGTGATATAACAGACTAGATTACCTGTAGTGGTGTGATATAACAGACTAGATCACCTGTAGTGGTGTGTTATAACAGACTAGATCACCTGTAGTGGTGTGTTGTAACAGACTAGATCACCTGTATTGGTGTGTTATAACAGACTAGATCACCTGTATTGGTGTGTTATAACAGACTAGATCACCTGTAGTGGTGTGTTATAACAGACTAGATCACCTGTATTGGTGTGTTATAACAGACTAGATCACCTGTATTGGTGTGTTATAACAGACTAGATCACCTGTAGTGGTGTGTTATAACAGACTAGATCACCTGTATTGGTGTGTTATAACAGACTAGATCACCTGTATTGGTGTGTTATAACAGACTAGATCACCTGTATTGGTGTGTTATAACAGACTAGATCACCTGTATTGGTGTGTTATAACAGACTAGATCACCTGTATTGGTGTGATATAACAGACTAGATCACCTGTAGTGGTGTGTTATAACAGACTAGATCACCTGTATTGGTGTGTTATAACAGACTAGATCACCTGTATTGGTGTAGTCAGGTGTGATATAACAGACTAGATCACCTGTAGTGGTGTGATATAACAGACTAGATCACCTGTAGTGGTGTGATATAACAGACTAGATCACCTGTATTGGTGTAGTCAGGTGTGATATAACAGACTAGATCACCTGTATTGGTGTGATATAACAGACTAGATCACCTGTAGTGGTGTGATATAACAGACTAGATCACCTGTATTGGTGTGATATAACAGACTAGATCACCTGTAGTGGTGTGTTATAACAGACTAGATCACCTGTATTGGTGTGTTATAACAGACTAGATCACCTGTATTGGTGTAGTCAGGTGTGTTATAACAGACTAGATCACCTGTATTGGTGTAGTGTGTGATATAACAGACTAGATCACCTGTAGTGGTGTGATATAACAGACTAGATCACCTGTAGTGGTGTGATATAACAGACTAGATTACCTGTAGTGGTGTGATATAACAGACTAGATCACCTGTATTGGTGTGATATAACAGACTAGATCACCTGTATTGGTGTAGTCAGGTGTGATATAACAGACTAGATCACCTGTAGTGGTGTGATATAACAGACTAGATCACCTGTAGTGGTGTGATATAACAGACTAGATCACCTGTATTGGTGTGATATAACAGACTAGATTACCTGTAGTGGTGTGATATAACAGACTAGATCACCTGTATTGGTGTGATATAACAGACTAGATCACCTGTATTGGTGTAGTCAGGTGTGATATAACAGACTAGATCACCTGTATTGGTGTAGTCAGGTGTGATATAACAGACTAGATCACCTGTAGTGGTGTGATATAACAGACTAGATCACCTGTAGTGGTGTGATATAACAGACTAGATCACCTGTAGTGGTGTGATATAACAGACTAGATCACCTGTAGTGGTGTGATATAACAGACTAGATCACCTGTAGTGGTGTAGTCAGGTGTGATATAACAGACTAGATCACCTGTAGTGGTGTAGTCAGGTGTGATATAACAGACTAGATCACCTGTAGTGGTGTAGTCAGGTGTGATATAACATCCTAATTCATCCAATAAGGCACTACATTCGTCCTCGTTCAATAGGATCCTGGTCAAACGTAGTGCACTCTTTAGGGAATGGACTGCCATTTGGGACTGAGCATGTCCTCAGATGACCTATGTGAGCTGGGGGGGGTCCTGTTCATTATGCACCAAACGGAAGAAAACAAATTGAAACCCCCGGAAGGGACTTCCATGACTTGTCCAATCAGAAAAAACTCATTTTGAGTTTTCTGTTACAAAATATTTTTAAACCTTTTTATTTTGCGTTCCCTAATGAAGAGGACCTAGTGTTCAATCTACTTCGGTTTAGTGGATCTACTTACCAAGCTGGGGACACATGTGGCAGACCCAGCCTAAAAAAAATAAAAAAATCACTCACACACCCTGAGCGCTGTGGTTGGATAATCACCCTCTGTGTTTGGTTTTACTAAGCTCTTTGTTCCTCTTCCTTTCTGTAAATGTTCATCTGGGTTTTGAATGAGACACAAATGAATGTCTCAGCTGTGTCCCATCTGATCTTTTGACGAGATGATTGTGTTCAGGCTTTTCAGCTCATTTACTGTTTCAACGAGGAGGAAATATTTTAAGTTATCCCATGTTTGAGCACATAAAAAAAATATATAATTCAGTCATGGGTCTTCTCCCACCCTTTCAGCATTTAAATCCTCTTGAACCCTGTCTAAAGATGAAGGGCAGCTATAGAACGCAGTCAGAGGGTATAGCATAGGTAATAGGCTAGTGTTTCCATATGTGTTCTGGCCTGGGTTGTGTTCGTTAGGCACCAACCAGATGAAAACAGACAGAGACGATCTGGACTTAATAAGAGAAGCTCTTATCTAATAAGAACAGTTCTTATTATTTTTAAACATTTAAAAAGAATCTGTGCCCTATAATGACCGGCCTGTACTGCCTCTGACTCTGCCAGAGTTGTCCCGCAGTAGTGACAGATTACCTTAGGGTGTTACTGACTGGTAGGGAGGGAACACTGCCTGCCTGGCCTGCTGTAGTTATTAGCACAAGGAGAGACAGTTCTCCTTTGATCCCACAAAGGAAGCCCCAACTCTGTTACTCTGCCCCCTCCCCCTCCCCCCAACCCCCTCCGTTCTCTTTCTGTTCTACATAACCCTCTTCTCCTCCCTCCAACCCCCTCTGTTCTCTTTCTGTTCTACATAACCCTCTTCTCCTCCCTCCAACCCCCTCTGTTCTCTTTCTGTTCTACATAACCCTCTTCTCCTCCCTCCAACCCCCTCTGTTCTCTTTCTGTTCTACATATCCCTCTTCTCCTCCCTCCAACCCCCTCCGTTCTCTTTCTGTTCTATATATCCCTCTTCTTCTCCCCCAACCCCCTCCATTCTCTTTCTGTTCTATATATCCCTCTTCTCCTCCTCCCAACCCCCTCCGTTCTCTTTCTGTTCTACATATCCCTCTTCTCCTCCCAACCCCCTCCGTTCTCTTTCTGTTCTACATAACCCTCTTCTCCTCCCCCCAACCCCCTCCGTTCTCTTTCTGTTCTACATAACCCTCTTCTCCTCCTCCCAACCCCCTCCGTTCTCTTTCTGTTCTACATATCCCTCTTCTCCTCCCTCCAACCCCCTCCGTTCTCTTTCTGTTCTACATAACCCTCTTCTCCTCCTCCCAACCCCCTCCGTTCTCTTTCTGTTCTACATATCCCTCTTCTCCTCCTCCCAACCCCCTCCGTTCTCTTTCTGTTCTACATATCCCTCTTCTTCTCCTCCCAACTCCCTCCGTTCTCTTTCTGTTCTACATATCCCTCTTCTCCTCCCAACCCCCTCCGTTCTCTTTCTGTTCTACATAACCCTCTTCTCCTCCCAACCCCTTCTGTTCTCTCTCTGTTCTACATAACCCTCTTCTCCTCCCAACCCCCTCCGTTCTCTTTCTGTTCTACATAACCCTCTTCTCCTCCCAACCCCCTCCGTTCTCTTTCTGTTCTACATAACCCTCTTCTCCTCCCAACCCCTTCCGTTCTCTTTCTGTTCTACATAACCCTCTTCTCCTCCCAACCCCTTCCGTTCTCTTTCTGTTCTACATATCCCTCTTGTCTCTTTTGCTATGTATTTTGTAAGAACTGTACTCACTTTAATTAGAAATTAAAGGTGTTTAAAACTCTCTTCTCTCTCTCTCTCCAGACTCACATATCCCGCCTGCCTCCCGGGGCTGTAGCAGGACAGTCGCTGGCCATAGAGGGAGGAGTGTGTCGACTGGTCAATACCCCAACAACAGTCGACTGAGCCACGCCCACTTCCCCGCAGACCACACCCATTACCCAATGGGCCACACCCCCTCTTCAAAGCCGCCTTCAGCAATACTCAAATGTAACCTCAACGCCCCACCTCCCCCTCCTCTACCCCCACACAGCAGTAATACGTTTGGGCTGTTTTAACAGGTGTCAGAAAGAGAGAGAGAGAGAGAGAGGGAGGGGGAAAGAGAGGGAAGGAGGGGGAAAGAGAGGGGGGGAAGAGAGGGGGGGGAAAGAGAGGGGGAAAGAGAGGGAGGGGGAAGGAGAGGGAAAGAGAGGGAAGTTGGAAGAGTAAGGAGAGAGAGAGAGAGAGAGAGAGAATGGGGGGAGAACGAGAGGAAGGGGGGGAGGTGTTAGCTTTTGCTTCCAAGCACTACAGAACTATCCCTATAGCCACTGTCTGCTTCCAGCATGTACTGTATGCCAACTTTACCTTTACGCTCCCAGCCTACAATACCACAATCCACATACCAATACCTCACCTCCAGTCTCTCACCTAAACTAGACTTCATGGTACATCATCAGTTTGTTTCATTCTTTTTCTTCTTCTTTAAAGGCACCGTCCTCCTACTGTATATAATCTAGGAAAACAGGGTGAACAATATTCATTTCTATTGTACATTTTTCTTAGTTTTTAATACCTGAGATTTATTAATGGTTATTATTGCAAACTTTCAAGTGCTGCTGTTCCTTGAATTCAAAAAAACAAAACAACAACAACATTGGTTTTTGTGTCATTTGGAAACATGTTGAATTGTGGACGTGTTTTTAGGACGTTACTCGACGGCTTCTGTTACAGAAAGGTTCCTAAACGTGTGTAATATTGTGTCTGGGAGAATTTTGTACGTAAGGGTTGAGAAATATTATAATTAATGATGAAAGCAATCCTTTGGGATCACTTTTCAAGAGGCTAAGTTGACTTATGTACAGGTGCACTGCTTAGTTAAAACCTAGAATCATCACATTTGATTGGACTGTAAAAGTAAGCATCAAATCTGATTGGACTGTAAAAACTAAGCATCATCAAATCTGATTGGACTATGTCTGTAGCGTAGAGAATCCTTCTATGGTCCATAGCCTTAGTATGCTGCCACTCCACCAAAATGTATGAAAATCACCAAAAAGAGAAATTAAAGCTAGAATCCTCAGTTGTTACATTTTACATTTTTGGACTTAAAAATGAATGGTACATTTCCTTCAAAAAGTTGTTTTCATACCCCTTGATTTGTTTTTACATGTTTTGTTGTTGCAGACTTAATTTTAAATGCATTAAATTGCGATGCAAGATGTCACTGGCCTACACACAACACCCCATCATGTCAAAGTGAAATTATGTTTTTAAAAATTTTTATAAGTTCATTAAAAATTAAAAGCTGGAACGTCTTGAGTCAATCAATTTTCAACCCCTTTGTTATGACAAACCTAAATCATTAAAAAAATGTGCTTAACAATTTACATAATAAGTTGGCTAATAGTTAAGAAATAAAATGAAAAGCCTTGGATGGTGAAGTTATTAATTACACATTGGATGGTGTATCAATACACCTAGTCACTTTAAAGATACAGGCGTCCTTCTTAACTCAGTTGCCGGAGAGGAAGGAAACCCCTCAGGGATTTTCACCATGAGGCCAATGGTGACTTTAAAACAGTTACAGAGTTTAATGTCTGTGATGGGAGAAAACTGAGGATGGATCAACAACAATAATAACCTAATTGTCAGAGTAAAAAGAAGGAAGCCTGTACAGAATACAAATATTCCAAAACATGCCTCTTGTTTGCAACAAGGCACGAAAGTAATACTGCAAAAAAATGTGGCATAGAAATGAACTTTGTCCTGAATACAGTGTTATGTTTTAATCCAACACATCACTGAGTACCACTCTTCATATTTTCAAGCATGTTGGTGGCTGCATCATGTTATGGGTATACTTGTCATCGGCAAGGACTTAGGGAGTTTTTTAGGATAAAACTAAACGGAATAGAGATAAAGCGCAGGCAAAATCCTAGAGGAAAACCTGGTTCATTCTTCTTTCCACCAACAGACACTGGGAAATTAATTCACCTTTCAGCTGAACAATAACCTAAAACACAAGGCCAAATTTACACTGGAGTTGCTCACCAAGAGGATGGTGAATGTTCCTGAGTGGCCGAGTTACAGTTTTGACTTTAATCTACTTGAAAATCTATGGCAAGACCTGAAGATGGTTGTCTAGCAATGATCAACAGCCAATTTGACAGAGAATTTGGAAAATAATAAATGGGTAACTTTTGCACAATCCAGGTGTGCTCTTAGCAACTTACTCAGAAAGACTCACCGCTGTAATCGCTGTCAAAAGTGATTCTAACATGTATTGACTCAGGGGTGTGAATACTTATGTAAATGAGATATTTCTGTATTTAATTTTCAAAAAATATGTTTTTATGGGCTATCGTGTGTAAATGGGTGAGAAGAATTCTATATTTAATCCAATTTAATTCAGGCTGTAACATAACAAAATGTGGAATAAGTCCAGGGGTATGTATATATACCTTCTGAAGGTTGTTTTGTCTGATTCTTGAAAAATAGAACTGCCTCATCAACTTAGATTGTATCTTTAAAAAGCTGTAATAAAAAGAAATGTGAAAAAAGCTGCATGTGCAAAAACAAGAACCTAAGCCAACCTCTAACTACATGTGTGGTGGTGATGGTGGTGGTGGTGGTGGTGGTGGTGGTGGTGGTGGTGATGGTGGTGATGGTGATGGTGGTGGTGGTGGTGGTGTGGTGGTGATGGTGATGGTGGTGGTGGTGGTGGTGGTGATGGTGGTGATGGTGATGGTGGTGATGGTGGTGGTGGTGATGGTGGTGATGGTGATGGTGGTGATGGTGGTGGTGGTGATGGTGGTGATGGTGATGGTGGTGATGGTGGTGGTGGTGATGGTGGTGGTGGTGGTGATGGTGGTGATGGTGGTGGTGGTGATGGTGGTGGTGGTGGTGATGGTGGTGATGGTGGTGGTGGTGGTGGTGGTGATGGTGGTGATGGTGATGGTGGTGGTGGTGATGGTGGTGATGGTGGTGGTGATGGTGGTGGTGGTGGTGATGGTGGTGGTGGTGGTGGTGGTGATGGTGATGGTGGTGGTGATGGTGGTGATGGTGGTGGTGGTGGTGATGGTGGTGATGGTGGTGGTGGTGGTGATGGTGGTGGAAGTGATAGTGGTGGTGATGGTGGTGGTGGTGGTGGTGGTGGTGATGATGGTGATGATGATGATGGTGATGATGGTGGTGATGATGATGATGGTGATGATGGTGGTGATGATGGTGGTGATGGTGGTGGTGGTGGTGGTGGGGGTGGTGGAAGTGATAGTGGTGTGTGTACGTAGGGTCTTCTTGATGACCTGTCGATATACAGGCGTTTCAATATGTCATGTTTTCAGTACTGAAGCTGCATAGGGCTCAGGTATATAACTTGACCCCATCACCACCACCATCACCGCCATCACCACCACCACCATCATCACCACCACCATCACCACCACCATCATCACCATCACCACCACCACCACCATCATCACCATCACCACCATTGCCACCATCACCACCATCATCACCACCATCATCATCACCACCATCACCATCATCACCACCACCATCACCACCACCACCATCACCATCACCACCACCATCAAACCATCACCACCAGTTAGAAAGTCACCATTTAAGAAATATTTATATTTGTAAAGTCACGTGACAAGACATCTGTATTTTGTAGTTTAAGAGAGAATTAAGACGTCATTTGCCAATGAAAAATGGTGCTATTAAAGGTCGGAGTTCAACTACTGTATTGGACAATATGAGAAAAGGGTCTATTGTTACTGAGGGCTTTTCATAGGATAATAAAAATGGAAAACGGTGTATATTCTTTTGCTATCTTAGTTTTCATTTGAGACTCTCGGGCTATTTCGTTATAATTAAAGTACACGTATGTTTTCAATAAATAAATACTACATAAATGTATTATTACTTGAAACCGTAAAGAAATGTGAAATATGAAATGTTATAAAGCTATTATTAATATTACTCTGCTTTCTGCCTTGTAAAACCATAAGAAATAAATATCAATAAATAATAATCAATATAAATATGTTACTGATTAGTGGTGTTACTCAAGTGTTTTTTAAAACAGTTGGAGGTATATTATATATATAATATATGTATTAAAGTATATTATATATATATAGATAGTATATGTATTAAAGTATATTATATAGTATACATGTATATGTATTAAAGTATATAGTGTATATATATAGTAAATATATATAATATATGTATTAAAGTATATAGTGTATATATATAGTATATATATATATATATATAATATATGTATTAAAGTATATTATATATATATAATATATATATATAATATATGTATTAAAGTATATTATATAGTATACATGTATATGTATTAAAGTATATAGTGTATATATATAGTATATATATATATATAATATATGTATTAAAGTATATTATATATATAATATATATATATAATATATGTATTAAAGTATATTATATATATAGTATATATATATATAATATATGTATTAAAGTATAGTATATATATATAGTATATGTATTAAAGTATATTATATAGTATATAGTATACATGTAGTATATGTATTAAAGTATATAGTGTATATATATAGTAAATATATATAATATGTCTTAAAGTATATTATATATATATACTATAGTATATATAGTATATGTATTAAAGTATATTATATATATATATAGTAAATAGAATATATATATATAGTATATGTATTAAAGTATATTATATATATATACTATAGTATATATAGTATATGTATTAACGTATATTATATATATATATACTATAGTATATATAGTATATGTATTAAAGTATATTATATATATATAGTAAATTGTATATATATATATAGTATATGTATTAAAGTATATTATATATATATAGTAAATAGTATATGTATTAAAGTATATTATATATATAGTAAATAGTATATAGTATATGTATGAAAGTATATTATATATAGTAAATAGTATATAGTATATGTATTAAAGTATATTATATATATATAGTAAATAGTATATAATATATAGTATATGTATATAGTATATGTATTAAAGTATCATCTGTAGTTATGTATCTGCATGCAGATATATACAGTGGGGCAAAAAAAGTACTTAGTCAGCCACCAATTGTGCAAGTTCTCCCACTTAAAAAGATGAGAGAGGCCTGTAATTTTCATCATAGGTACACTTCAACTATGACAGACAAAATGAGAGAAAAAGAAATCAAGAAAGTCACATTGTAGGATTTTTTTATTTATTTATTTGCAAATTATGGTGGAAAATAAGTATTTGGTCAATAACAAAAGTTTATCTCAGTACTTTGTTATATACCCTTTGTTGGCAATGACAGAGGTCAAACGTTTTCTGGAAGTCAAGTGTACCTATGATGAAAATTACAGGCCTCTCTCATTTTTTTAAGTGGGAGAACTTGCACAATTGGTGGCTGACTAACTACTTTTTTTGCCCCACTGTAAACATCAAGTAATGACATGCGGAGTGGCATTTACAGCTGCACTGAACTAAACTATAAACGCCACATGCAACAATTTCACCGATTTTACTGAAGTTACAATTTCATATGAGGAAATCGGTCTATTGAAATAATATAATAATAATAATATATGCCATTTAGCAGACGCTTTTATCCAAAGCGACTTACAGTCATGTGTGCATACATTCTACTTATGGGTGGTCCCGGGAATCGAACCCACTACCCTGGCATTACAAGCGCCATGCTCTACCAACTGAGCTACAGAAGGACCACAAATAACTTAATTAGGCATATATGTCTATGGATTTCACAATGCAGTCCATGGAAGAACGGGACATTTTAAGCTTCTAGGAATTGTGTCCATAACCTTGCAACATAGGGCTGTGCATTATCATGATGAAACATGAGGTGATGGCGTTGGATAACTGGCACGACAATGGGCCTCGATCTCTGTGCATTCCAATTGTCATCGATTTAAAATGAAAATTGTGTTCGTTGTCTGTAGTTTATGCCTGCCCGTACCACAACCCCACCACCACCATGGGGCACTCTGCTCACAACGTAGAGATCAGCAAACCGCTCGCCCACATGACGGCCGGTGCAGTTGAACCAGTTATTCAACCGTGAAGATAACTTTTCCCTTAGCCATCGATGGTAACCATTTTCCTACTGCGGTTAGTTACGACGCCGAACTGCAGTCATGTCAAGACCCTGGTGAGGACGACGAGCACGCAGATGAGCTTCCCTGAGATGGGTTTCTGACTGTGCAGAAGTTTTTCAGTTGTGCAAACCCACAGTTTCATCAGCTGTCTCAGACTATCCCACAGGTGAAGAAGCCGGATATGTTGGTCCTTGACTGGCATGGTTACACGTGTGTCCGGTTGGACGTACTGACCAAATGTTGGATGACATTATCTGGTAATAGTTCTGGTGGACATTCCAGCAGGCATCTGTGGCATTGTGTTGTCTGACAAAACTGCACATATTAGAGTGGCCTTTTATTGTCCCCAGCACAAGGTGCACCTGTGTAATGATCATGCTGTTTAATCAGCTTCTTGATATGCCACTCCATTCAGGTGGTTTGATTATCTTGGCAAAGGAGAAATGCTCACTAACAGGGATGTAAACATGTTTTTCTTCCAGAAAATGTAAGATAAATATATTTTTTTGTGTTTGGAAAATGTCTGAGATGTTTTTATTTCAGCTCATGAAAACATGTGACCAAAACTGTGATGGTCCTAAGACTGATCCCTGAGGAACCCCCATTGTAATCAATGACATTTTCTAATTGATTCTAACAGATAGTTGAGATGTGTTACTTTTATCCAAACATGTAAGTATATTATGCATTGTTGCTGTGTGTCGTGTATAGCATGAAGGTAGGCTGCTGTAATTCTCCACTTCCATAGCCTTGTTATCCCTCTGTCATCTTGAAACCTAAACACATCATGCTATTTGTAGACCAGCATATTTTTTTTTTTAGTCCTATGCCAGACAGACAGACTTATAGGTCTGTCCCTATCCACTCCACATATCATAGCTATAACTGTGGGCTGCCAAAGATTTGTAGTCTAGGGATAAATTACACCCTGGACAATAACCCTTAAGCAGAAAATAGAAGTCTGCAGAAAAAGCTTGTGAACATATAATTGGTTTGTTAGTCTGAAGTTAAATTAGAGATAATGATTGTGTCCCTTCTCTTTCTCCGGAGAACCTTGCCGGGTACTAAAATGTTCAGCCTTATGTCCTTTTTTTTCACTTGAGGTATTTGTTTTAAACAAGCTTCACTCTATTATCTTGCCTTCAGTCATGCAGAGAATATTTCTGTTTTTCTCTTAGTGAAGCGTTTTTCCCAAACTCTGTCCTGGGGACTCCAAGGGGTACACACCTGATTCAAATAATCAATTCTTTATCACGATTTGATTATTGGATTCAGTTGTGTAGTGCTAGGGCAATTTTTTTAAAATAAAATGGCAATGTGTACCCCTTTGGAGTCTCTAGGACAGAATTTGAAAAACGCTGTTTTAGTGTAGAGGTAGCACAGCGTAACATATAGTATTAGCTTAGCACAGTGTAAAACCTAGCGTAGCATATGGTTTTAGCTTAGCACAGTTTAAAATGTAGCGTAGCATATAGTATTAGCTTAGAACAGTTTAAAATGTAGCGTATCACCTGTTCCTCTCGAAGTCTGTATCACTGAGAATCCCCATTGTTCCCCCCTCTGCTGGCCTGAATAAGGTCTAATGGTGTCTGGTCTTTGATGCTTCTCGGTCATCCAGCCCCAAGGCAAACCACATGTCCTGCAGGATACTTTGTGTTGCTATATCTAACACACGTGTTTAACACCCACATGCCTAGCACAGATTGGTTCCAGGTTAATGAAATGGTCCAATAGCCAGAGAGTAAGTACTTTTAACAGTCGTATCAGTCAGTCTCCTTAAGACCAGAGTTTATCCAGCTGTTGCTTCTGGAAGGGAACCACTGTAGTGTCTAAGAGGGAATGTTATGCATGAGTGTTATGTATGATAGAGATGTTAAGAAGGATAAATATATGCTCTGTCCTAGAGAGATCAGAGAGGGGGGGGGGGTGAGATGCTTCCCTGGCAGTCACTTGCATGTTTCCTTTTGTGTTTTTGGCTTCTGGAGGGGATGAAATCTGAGAAATAGAGCGTTATAGCAGGGCTATTTCTGCCTGGCGCGTTTCAGACCCGGGTAAGCTCGGTCATTATTCATTTCTCGAGTGAGGACAAAGAGCCGATTTGAAATTCATGAGATAAGCTTATATATCTCTCTGTCTCTCTCGCGGGTAGACCACGGCGTGTTTCGTTGCTTGACCATCGATATATATCTCTGTCTCTCTCGCGGGTAGACCACGGCGTGTTTCGTTGCTTGCTGCGTGTTCCGGTTAAAACATCGTCAAAAAAGGCTGAGATTTGAATACGTTATAAGTAAAACCTTCCTTTGCCAAGGGAATCCTATGTGCTGCATTTTCACGCACAAAGGTGGGTTTAGCTTGCATGCTAAAGCTAACAAGGGAATCCTATGTGCTGCATTTTCACGCACAAAGGAGGGTTTAGCTTGCATGCTAAAGCTAACAAGGGAATCCTATGTGCTGAATTTTCAGGCACAAAGGTGGGTTTAGCTTGCATGCTACAGCTAACAAGGGAATCCTATGTGCTGCATTTTCAGGCACAAAGGAGGGTTTAGCTTGCATGCTAAAGCTAACAAGGGAAAATAGCCATTTTGTTTTCTTGTGCTACGTTGAAACTCCTCCTCCGCCTTGCGGAACAGAAGTCCCGCCCCGGGTAGTTCCGTTTGATTTCAGCGTGTGAAATCATTGATCGCGGAAGTGTGCCCAGTATAGTCGTTCATTAAGAATTATTCAGGTCACACTCAAGTCATTACTTATGATATCCAGACGGATATCAATGTCTTATTCAAATTGAACTAATAAGTGTAAATCTGGCCATTTACATTCTGAAGTAGATATGTTAAATCATTTCCAAATTGAGGAGTTTTCTAAATAAGACATTGTAAACTTTTTACAAACTATCCTAGACTATCCTAGATCTCATCACTGAATATCTCACTCCGTACTCAAGACCTCTATCTGCAAACCATGACAGATAAGTTTGAGACCGAAAGGAGCACTCATGTGTCCAAAATCAGTACTCTAAGCTCTCAAGTGGACTCTGCAATGCAGCAGAATACCACCCTTAGGTACCATCTGGAGGAAGTCCAGAATGGTCACGCTCCACAGCGTGACTACCAATCCAAGCAACCGGAGCCCTGAACTCACAGGAGTGAAGACGATATGTTTCAAACATTGCCTCCATCATGTGTTCCTCAGTCTTCTCCTCTCTGCCATTCGGCACTGAGTAATATGGCGCCTCTTGGCCAACAAAGCCAAAACTTGTCTTCTCCTCTTGGCCTTTCGGCACTGAGTAATATGGCGTCTCTTGGCCAACAAAGCCAAAACTTGTCTTCTCCTCTTGGCCTTTCGGCACTGAGTAATATGGCGTCTCTTGGCCAACAAAGCCAAAACTTGTCTTCTCCTCTTGGCCTTTCGGCACGGAGTAATATGGCGTCTCTTGGCCTTTCGGCCCCACTTTCCCCACAGGATGAAGCCAACCCTCTCCGCCAGCTTGGGGCGGAATACCTTGATAAACTCATCAAGAATTTCCCCACCTTAGACCCTGTTCCAGGTCAGCCAAACGATACTGAGACGTTCCTAGCTGACATAGAGGACGCGTTGGATGGCAACCCGAAAGCTACGGGTTCTGACAGGGTTTACCTGTTGAAGCGAACGTCGAATAGACATGTGACAAGGTTCAATCGCCTACAACAGTAACACGTGCTAAATGACTACGCTAAACCTGCCACAGCTTTGAAATAAGAATTCAGTGGTTCTACGACTCGCAAACACGATAGCTCACTGGCTAACACGGTCAAACAAGCTAGTAACGAACACCCACAAGCTTACTATCATAGGCTTCGTTCAGCTTACTTTGGCCTACTCACTGAAACAGGCATGGAAGACCTGTTACCTTTTAAACAAATGTTCCTATCGAACATGTATCCTACCTTCATTACCTACTTGGGCCCTGCCTCCCACGTTGGCTTGCCTATCTTACAACTCAGAGAGCTTGCAAGCACAGCTTTTGAGGCATCAAAAGTTCACAACGCTAAGAGCCCTGACCACTCTGTTTTGAAGTTTGACCAGGACCACTCACTCCAGTTAGAGGAGCATTATCAGGTATTGGAGCGTTAAGAGATGACGCACAACAACAGTTTCTACCACGAAAACATGATTCCAATTTCCTCCGCGGTCGAAATAACTGTAAAGTTTGTTGGCATCAAAACGACTACCTCTACAATCGACCTGTTCGCTACGTTCCTGCACCCAACCCACACAAAGTGTCAGGGTAACAAAGAGGTGATGGATGATCAAAACGTAGACGAATGTTCTCCAGAAATTCCACTTCGTGAAGAACTAAAGCGAGAAACATTTGAGAAAAGCTTAACCTCTTGGGGCAGAATCCGATCCAAGGAGATATTACGACATCTCGACACATTCCATCAGCCAATCTGATTGACCATTCTTGTCAGGATTTCGAGCCAGCTGTCTCTGTGAATGAGCAACTTCCCTCCTCCTTGCATTCGTGCAATACGGTAGTTGAGATGAACTCCTCTTGCCCTTCGGACACTTCCACAAGCACTGCGGCCGTCTCAGCAAGAAAAACATTGATGCGCAGAGTATACTCTGCTTCGATGATACACCTTCCGCTTTGTGGGGGACTGTCAACCCCTGACAAGGAGATTTGGTTGAAAGGTTACAGCCACTCTCATAACAACGCGGCCGCTGACAACTCATACATAGGGTCCGAACTTTTTGTGTGCGCCTCAGATACCAACACCTACCGCTGGTGGGGGGGGTCCCGGGACACAAAGGGGGGGGGAATCGTACCCCAGACCCATGATGAGCCTTATCGAGGCCGGTGGGGGGGGTCGAGACTACGGACAACACAGTACGTGGCAGCCAGAGCATAAATGAAATCTAGTTGTAAACTCCCCTATGAGAACAGTGAGGAGCAGAAAGGCCCCTAGACGGGGATTATCTTAGAACACAAGATAGTACTGAGGTGTACCACACTGGAAGTACCACACTGAGGTGTACCACACTGGAAGTACCACACTGAGGTGTACCACACTGGAAGTACCACACTGAGGTGTACCACACTGGAAGTACCACACTGAGATATACCACACTGAGGTGTACCACACTGAGGTGTACCACACTGTAAGTACCACACTGAGGTGTACCACACTGGAAGTACCACACTGAGGTGTACCACACTGGAAGTACCACACTGAGGTGTACCACACTGGAAGTACCACACTGAGGTGTACCACACTGGAAGTACCACACTGAGGTGTACCACACTGGAAGTACCACACTGAGGTGTACCACACTGGAAGTACCACACTGAGGTGTACCACACTGGAAGTACCACACTGAGGTATACCACACTGGAAGTACCACACTGGAAGTACCACACTGATGTGTACCACACTGGAGGTACCACACTGAGGTTTACCACACTGGAAGTACCACACTGAGGTATACCACACTGGAAGTACCACACTGAGGTGTACCACACTGAGGTTTACCACACTGGAAGTACCACACTGAGGTGTACCACACTGGAAGTACCACACTGAGGTGTACCACACTGGAAGTACCACACTGAGGTGTACCACACTGGAAGTACCACACTGAGGTTTACCACACTGGAAGTACCACACTGAGGTGTACCACACTGGAAGTACCACACTGAGGTTTACCACACTGGAAGTACCACACTGATGTGTGCCACACTGGAAGTACCACACTGAGGTGTACCACACTGGAAGTACCACACTGAGGTGTACCACACTGGAAGTACCACACTGGAAGTACCACACTGAGGTGTACCACACTGGAAGTACCACACTGAGGTGTACCACACTGGAAGTACCACACTGAGGTGTACCACACTGGAAGTACCACACTGAGGTGTACCACACTGGAAGTACCACATTGAGGTGTACCACACTGGAAGTACCACACTGGACGTACCACACTGAGGTTTACCACACTGGAAGTACCACACTGAGGTGTACCACACTGGAAGTACCACACTGAGGTGTACCACACTGGAAGTACCACACTGAGGTGTACCACACTGGAAGTACCACACTGGAAGTACCACACTGAGGTGTACCACACTGGAAGTACCACACTGGAAGTACCACACTGAGGTGTACCACACTGGAAGTACCACACTCAGGTGTACCACACTGGAAGTACCACACTGTAAGTACCACACTGAGGTGTACCACACTGGAAGTACCACACTGAGGTATACCACACTGGAAGTACCACACTGGAAGTACCACACTGAGGTTTACCACACTGGAAGTACCACACTGGAAGTACCACACTGGAAGTACCACACTGAGGTGTACCACACTGGAAGTACCACACTGAGGTGTACCACACTGGAAGTACCACACTGAGGTGTACCACACTGGAAGTACCACACTGAGGTTTACCACACTGGAAGTACCACACTGAGGTGTACCACACTGGAAGTACCACACTGAGGTGTACCACACTGGAAGTACCACACTGAGGTGTACCACACTGGAAGTACCACACTGGAAGTACCACACTGAGGTGTACCACACTGGAAGTACCACACTGAGGTGTACCACACTGGAAGTACCACACTGAGGTGTACCACACTGGAAGTACCACACTGAGGTGTACCACACTGGAAGTACCACACTGGAAGTACCACACTGAGGTGCACCACACTGGAAGTACCACACTGAGGTGTACCACACTGGAAGTACCACACTGAGGTGTACCACACTGGAAGTACAACACTGAGGTGTACCACACTGGAAGTACCACACTGGAAGTATCACACTGGAAGTACCACACTGAGGTGTACCGCACTGGAAGTACCACACTGGAAGTACCACACTGGAAGTACCACACTGGAAGTACCACACTGAGGTGTACCACACTGAGGTGTACCACACTGGAAGTACCACACTAAGGTGTACCACACTGAGGTGTACCACACTGAGGTGTACCACATTCGAAGTACCACACTGAGATATACCACACTGAGGTGTACCACACTGGAAGTACCACACTGGAAGTACCACACTGAGATATACCACACTGAGGTGTACCACACTGGAAGTACCACACTGAGATATACCACACTGAGGTGTACCACACTGAGGTGTACCACACTGGAAGTACCACACTGAGGTGTACCACACTGGAAGTACCACACTGAGGTATACCACACTGGAAGTACCACACTGGAAGTACCACACTGAGGTTTACCACACTGGAAGTACCACACTGGAAGTACCACACTGGAAGTACCACACTGAGGTGTACCACACTGGAAGTACCACACTGGAAGTACCACACTGAGGTGCACCACACTGGAAGTACCACACTGAGGTGTACCACACTGGAAGTACCACACTGAGGTGTACCACACTGGAAGTACCACACTGAGGTGCACCACACTGGAAGTACCACACGGAGGTGTACCACACTGGAAGTACCACACTGAGGTGTACCACACTGGAAGTACAACACTGAGGTGTACCACACTGGAAGTACCACACTGGAAGTACCACACTGGAAGTACCACACTGGAAGTACCACACTGAGGTGTACCACACTGAGGTGTACCACACTGGAAGTACCACACTAAGGTGTACCACACTGAGGTGTACCACACTGAGGTGTACCACACTGGAAGTACCACACTGAGGTGTACCACATTGGAAGTACCACACTGAGATATACCACACTGAGGTGTACCACACTGGACGTACCACACTGGAAGTACCACACTGAGATATACCACACTGAGGTGTACCACACTGGAAGTACCACACTGAGATATACCACACTGAGGTGTACCACACTGAGGTGTACCACACTGGAAGTACCACACTGAGGTGTACCACACTGGAAGTACCACACTGAGGTGTACCACACTGGAAGTACCACACTGAGGTGTACCACATTGGAAGTACCACACTGAGATATACCACACTGAGGTGTACCACACTGGAAGTACCACACTGAGATATACCACACTGAGATATACCACACTGGAAGTACCACACTGAGATATACCACACTGAGGTGTACCACACTAAGGTGTACCACACTGGAAGTACCACACTGAGGTGTACCACACTGGAAGTACCACACTAAGGTGTACCACACTGGAAGTACCACACTGAGGTGTACCACACTGGAAGTACCACACTGGAAGTACCACACTGAGGTGTACCACACTGGAAGTACCACACTGAGGTGTACCACACAGGAAGTACCACACTGAGGTGTACCACACTGGAAGTACCACACTGAGGTGTACCACACTGAGGTGTACCACACTGGAAGTACCACACTGGAAGTACCACACTGAGGTGTACCACACTGGAAGTACCACACTGAGGTGTACCACACGGGAAGTACCACACTGGAAGTACCACACTGAGGTGTACCACACTGGAAGTACCACACTGAGGTGTACCACACTGGAAGTACCACACTGGAAGTACCACACTGAGGTATACCACACTGGAAGTACCACACTGGAAGTACCACACTGAGGTTTACCACACTGGAAGTACCACACTGGAAGTACCACACTGGAAGTACCACACTGAGGTGTACCACACTGGAAGTACCACACTGAGGTGTACCACACTGGAAGTACAACACTGAGGTGTACCACATTGGAAGTACCACACTGGAAGTACCACACTGGAAGTATCACACTGGAAGTACCACACTGAGGTGTACCGCACTGGAAGTACCACACTGGAAGTACCACACTGAGGTGTACCACACTGAGGTGTACCACACTGAGGTGTACCACACTGAGGTGTACCACACTGGAAGTACCACACTGAGGTGTACCACACTGGAAGTACCACACTGAGGTGTACCACACTGGAAGTACCACACTGAGATATACCACACTGAGGTATACCACACTGAGGTGTACCACACTGGAAGTACCACACTGAGGTGTACCACACTGGAAGTACCACACTGAGGTGTACCACACTGGAAGTACCACACTGAGGTGTACCACACTGGAAGTACCACACTGAGATATACCACACTGAGGTGTACCACACTGGAAGTACCGCACTGGAAGTACCACACTGAGGTGTACCACACTGGAAGTACCACACTGAGGTGTACCACACTGGAAGTACCACACTGGTCGTAAAGGAAGTCCAGTGGACTTGTCCACCTCCAAAACAAACGGCAACAATAATCATTCCTTGCCATGTGTTGTAGTCACTACAAGACAACTAGTAAAACGCTCCAATCATGTATTCCTGTAGTATAATATTTCAGAGTGGTAGGGGAGGTTTGGGGTGAGAGGGGGAGTGGTAGGGGTGAGAGGGGGAGTGGTAGGGGTGAGAGGGGGAGTGGTAGGGGAGGTTTGGGGTGAGAGGGGGATTGGTAGGGGTGAGAGGGGGAGTGGTAGGGGTGAGAGGGGGAGTGGTAGGGGAGGTTTGGGGTGAGAGGGGGATTGGTAGGGGGAGGTTTGGGGTGAGAGGGGATTGGTAGGGGGAGTGGTAGGGGTGAGAGGGGGAGTGGTAGGGGAGGTTTGGGGTGAGAGGGGGAGTGGTAGGGGTGAGAGGGGGAGTGGTAGGGGAGGTTTGGGGTGAGAGGGGGATTGGTAGGGGGAGGTTTGGGGTGAGAGTGGGAGTGGTAGGTGGAGGTTTGGGGTGAGAGGGGGAGTGGTAGGGGTGAGAGGGGAGTGGTAGGGGAGGTTTGGGGTGAGAGGGGGATTGGTAGGGGGAGGTTTGGGGTGAGAGTGGGAGTGGTAGGTGGAGGTTTGGGGTGAGAGGGGAGTGGTAGGGGGAGGTTTGGGGTGAGAGGGGAGTGGTAGGGGGAGGTTTGGGGTGAGAGGGGGAGAGGTAGGGGGAGGGTTGGGGTGGGAGGGGAGGTTTGGGGTGAGAGGGGAGTGGTAGGGGAGGTTTGCGGTGAGAGGGGAGTGGTAGGGGAGGTTTGGGGTGAGAGGGGGAGTGGTAGGGGGAGGTTTGGGGTGAGAGGGGGAGTGGTAGGGGGAGGTTTGGGGTGAGAGTGGGAGTGGTAGGTGGAGGTTTGGGGTGAGAGGGGGAGTGGTAGGGGGAGGTTTGGGGTGAGAGGGGAGTGGTAGGGGAGGTTTGGCATGAGAGGGGGAGTGGTAGGGGGAGGTTTGGGGTGAGAGGGGGAGTGGTAGGGGGAGGTTTGGGGTGAGAGGGGAGTGGTAGGGGGAGGTTTGGGATGAGAGGGGTAGTGGTAGGGGGAGGTTTGGGGTGAGATGGGTAGTGGTAGGGGGAGATTTGGGGTGAGATGGGTAGTGGTAGGGGAGGTTTGGGGTGAGAGGGGGAGTGGTAGGGGGAGGTTTGGGATGAGATGGGTAGTGGTAGGAGGAGGTTTGGGGTGAGATGGGTAATGGTAGGGGGAGGTTTGGGGTGAGAGGGGGAGTGGTAGGGGGAGGTTTGTTGCTAGGATCTGGAGGTTCTCTGTGTTGCTAGGGTCTGGAGGTTCTCTGTGTTGCTAGGCTCTGGAGGTTCTCTGTGTTGCTAGGGTCTGGAGGTTCTCTGTGTTGCTAGGGTCTGGAGGTTCTCTGTGTTGCTAGGCTCTGGAGGTTCTCTGTGTTGCTAGGCTCTGGAGGTTCTATGTGTTGCTAGGATCTGGAGGTTCTATGCTCGAGACACAGGCAGATGCACCATTTGGTTGATTCTGTGTCATTTCAGAGAGTGGAGACCCCCATTCATCAGAGTTATTCTGGGTTACTGGAAGACCCCCATTCATCAGAGTTATTCTGGGTTACTGGAAGACCCTGAAGACCCCCATTCATCAGAGTTATTCTGGGTTACTGGAAGACCCTGAAGACCCCCATTCATCAGTTATTCTGGGTTACTGGAAGACCCCCATTCATCAGAGTTATTCTGGGTTACTGGAAGACCCTAAAGAACCCCATTCATCAGAGTTATTCTGGGTTACTGGAAGACCCTGAAGAAACCCATTAATCAGAGTTATTCTGGGTTACTGGAAGACCCTGAAGACCCCCATTCATCAGAGTTATTCTGGGTTACTGGAAGACCCTGAAGACCCCCATTCATCAGAGTTATTCTGGGTTACTGGAAGACCCTGAAGACCCCCATTCATCAGAGTTATTCTGGGTTACTGGAAGACCCTGAAGACCCCCATTCATCAGAGTTATTCTGGGTTACTGGAAGACCCCCATTCATCAGAGTTATTCTGGGTTACTGGAAGACCCTGAAGAACCCCATTCATCAGAGTTATTCTGGGTTACTGGAAGACCCTGAAGAACCCCATTAATCAGAGTTATTCTGGGTTACTGGAAGACCCTGAAGACCACCATTCATCAGAGTTATTCTGGGTTACTGGAAGACCCTGAAGACCCCCATTCATCAGAGTTATTCTGGGTTACTGGAAGACCCTGAAGACCCCCATTCATCAGAGTTATTCTGGGTTACTGGAAGACCCTGAAGACCCCCATTCATCAGAGTTATTCTGGGTTACTGGAAGACCCTGAAGACCCCCATTCATCAGAGTTATTCTGGGTTACTGGAAGACCCCCATTCATCAGAGTTATTCTGGGTTACTGGAAGACCCCCATTCATCAGAGTTATTCTGGGTTACTGGAAGACCCTGAAGACCCCCATTCATCAGGAAGACCCTATTCATCAGAGTTATTCTGGAAGACCCCCATTAATCAGAGTTATTCTGGGTTACTGGAAGACCCTGAAGACAGAGAATTCTGGGTTACTGGAAGACCCCATTAATCAGACTGATTCTGCCAGTCTTTAAGACAGAGAACCTGAGTACCAGACTGAGCCAGTCTTTAACAGAGGACCTGGGTGCCAGACTGAGCCAGTCTTTAACAGAGAACCTGGGTGCCAGACTGAGCCAGTCTTTAACAGAGGACCTGGGTGCCAGACTGAGCCAGTCTTTAACAGAGGACCTGGGTGCCAGACTGAGCCAGTCTTTAACAGAGAACCTGGGTGCCAGACTGAGCCAGTCTTTAACAGAGAACCTGAGTGCCAGACTGAGCCAGTCTTTAACAGAGAACCTGAGTACCAGACTGAGCCAGTCTTTAACAGAGGACCTGAGTACCAGACTGAGCCAGTCTTTAACAGAGGACCTGTGTGCCAGACTGAGCCAGTCTTTAACAGAGGACCTGGGTGCCAGACTGAGCCAGTCTTTAACAGAGGACCTGGGTGCCAGACTGAGCCAGTCTTTAACAGAGGACCTGGGTGCCAGACTGAGCCAGTCTTTAACAGAGGACCTGGGTGCCAGACTGAGCCAGTCTTTAACAGAGGACCTGGGTGCCAGACTGAGCCAGTCTTTAACAGAGGACCTGGGTGCCAGACTGAGCCAGTCTTTAACAGGGGACCTGGGTGCCAGACTGAGCCAGTCTTTAACAGGGGACCTGGGTGCCAGACTGAGCCAGTCTTTAACAGGGGACCTGGGTGCCAGACTGAGCCAGTCTTTAACAGGGGACCTGGGTGCCAGACTGAGCCAGTCTTTAACAGGGGACCTGGGTGCCAGACTGAGCCAGTCTTTAACAGGGGACCTGGGTGCCAGACAAGCCAGTCTTTAACAGAGGACCTGGTTGCCAGACTGAGCCAGTCAAGGTGTATCAAAAGCCTTTCTCTCTCAGCACGACCTCCTAAACTCAAACCAGACGACAGAGAAAATGAAGATCAAGGCCTCCACCAGCCCAGCCTGCTGTCCTCACATGACAAGCACTGGTGTCACTGTGAATCACAACTATAGGGCTCAACATTACACACACACACACACACCCCATGGCTACAAAGCCTCACAACACACCCCCCAACGGACCACTGTCTTACACCACACACACACACACACACACAAAGCACAACCCATGGGCTAGTCATACCTTTGTCTCACAGGGGCAGGCTAGAAATAATCCTATGTGACCCTGACACATGAGCTCAACCAGCTAACAGCACGCTCTCCCCTCTCTTCTCTCCTCCCTTCTCATCTCCCCTCTCCTCTCCCCTCTCTTCTCATCTCCCCTCTCTTCTCTCCTCCCTTCTCATCTCCCCTCTCTTCTCCCTCATCTCTTCTCATCTCTCCTCCCTTCTTCTCCCCTCCCCTCCTTCTCATCTCCCCTCTCTTCTCTCCTCCCCACTTCTCTCCTCTCCCCTCTCTTCTCTCCTCCCCTCCCCTCTCTCCCCTCCCCTCCCTCCTCCCCACTTCTCCTCTCCCCTCTCCCCTCTTCCCTCCTCCCCTCCCTCTCCCCTCTCTCTCTCCCCCACTTCTCTCCTCTCCCCTCCCCTCTCCCCTCTCTTCTCTCTCCCCTCCACTCTCTCTCCTCTTCCCCTCCTCTCTTCTCTCTCCCCCTTCTCTCCTCTTCCCCCCTCTCTCCTCCTCTCCCCCCCCTCTCCTCCTCTCTCTCTCCTCCCCTCCCCTCCCCTCTCTCTCTCTCCTCCCCCTCCCCCTCTCCTCTCTCTCTCCCCTCTCCTCCCCACTTCTCTCCTCCCCCTCCTCTCTCTCCCCTCCCCTCTCTCCCCCTCTCCCCTCCCCTCCATCTTCTCTTCTCTCCTCCTTCTCCCCCTCTCCCCTCTTCTCTCTTCTTCCCTCTCCCCTCTCTTCTCTCTTCCCTCCCCTCTCCCCTCCCCTTCCCCTCTCCCCTCTTCTCTTCCTCTCTCTCCCCTCTCCCCTTCTCCCCCTCTCTCTTCTCCCCTCCCTCTCTCTCTCCTCCCCTCCTCTTCCCTCTCCCCTCTCTCTCCCCTCTCTTCTCTCCTCCCCTCTCTCCCCTCTCTCCTCTTCTCTCTCCTCTTCTCCCCTCTCTCATCTGCTCCTCTCCTCTTCCCTTCCTTCCTCTCCTCTCTTCCTCTCCTCCCTGCTTTGCCTGGATGCTGTCCATCAGACAGACAGCAGGGTTAAACGAGGCCCTTTCAGATGCTCTACAGCTAGTTGACCAGCTGGCTGGGCACATCTGACACGTGCGCAAACCTCACTCACTCACCCACCCACCCCCCTTTGTTCCTGTGCCAACGAGGCAAGCATGGGTCAGACTCGGCGCTGAGGCAAGTGTCTCCTCTACTCAGACGGATCGCTGAAGATCCACTGTGAAGTTAAGCAGGACGTCAGGAGATGATGCCAAACCGGCAACTAGGGGTGATACTGAGCTCGATTACCATGAAGTAGGCATTGGGTTTTGCTAGGATGCTGTGTTAGGGAAGAGCGGATGTGCGTAAGCCGTGAGCTCCAGCTTCGAGGGTCGCACTTTCAATCCCAGTGGGGGACACTTATTTGGTGAGGACAGTGGAGAGGGTGAGGACAGTAGAGAGGGTGAGGAGGGGAGAGTGAGGACAGTGGAGATGGTGAGGACAGTAGAGAGGGTGAGGAGGAGAGGATGAGGACAGTGGAGAAGGTGAGGATGGGAGGGTGAGGACAGTAGAGAGGGTGAGGAGGGGAGAGTGAGGAGAGTGGAGAGGGTGAGGAGGGGAGGGTGAGGACAGTGGAGAGGGTGAGGAGGGGAGGGTGAGGACAGTGGGGAGGGTGAGGACAGTGGAGAGGGTGAGGAGGGGAGGGTGAGGACAGTAGAGAGGGTGAGGAGGGGAGGGGGAGGAGGGGGTGAGGACAGAGTGAGGAGGGGAGGGTGAGGACAGTGGAGAGGGTGAGGAGGAGAGGGTGAGGACAGTAGAGAGGGTGAGGAGGGGAGAGTGAGGACAGTGGAGAGGGTGAGGAGGGGAGGGTGAGGACAGTAGAGGGTGAGGAGGAGAGGGTGAGGACAGTGGAGAGGGTGAGGAGGGGAGGGTGAGGACAGTGGAGAGAGTGAGGAGGTGAGGGAGAGGACAGTGGAGAGGGTGAGGAGGGTAGAGAGGGTGAGGATGGGAGGGTGAGGACAGTAGAGAGGGTGAGGAGGGGAGAGTGAGGAGAGTGGAGAGGGTGAGGAGGGGAGGGTGAGGGGAGGGTGAGGACAGTAGAGAGGGTGAGGAGGGGAGGGTGAGGACAGTGGAGAGGGTGAGGAGGGGAGGGTGAGGACAGTGGAGAGGGTGAGGACAGTAGAGAGGGTGAGGAGGGGAGAGTGAGGACAGTGGAGAGGGTGAGGAGGGGAGGGTGAGGAGGGGAGGGTGAGGGCAGTAGAGAGGGTGAGGACAGTGGAGAGGGTGAGGAGGGGAGGGTGAGGACAGTGGAGAGAGTGAGGAGGGGAGGGTGAGGACAGTGGGGAGGGTGAGGAGGAGAGGGTGAGGACAGTGGAGAGGGTGAGGAGGGGGAGGTGAGGACAGTGGAGAGGGTGAGGAGGAAAGGGTGAGGAGGGGAGGGTGAGGACAGTAGAGAGGGTGAAGAGGGGAGGGGGAGGAGGGGAGGGTGAGGACAGTGGGGAGGGTGAGGAGGGGAGGGTGAGGACAGTGGAGAGGGTGAGGACAGTAGAGGGGGAGGAGGGGGTGGGTGAGGACAGAGTGAGGAGGGGAGGGTGAGGACAGTGGAGAGGGTGAGGACAGTGGGGAGGGTCAGGACAGTGGAGAGGGTGAAGAGGGGAGGGTGAGGACAGTAGAGAGGGGAGGGGGAGGAGGGGTGGGTGAGGACATAGTGAGGAGGGGAGGGTGAGGACAGTGGAGAGGGTGAGGAGGGGAGGGTGAGGACAGTAGAGAGGGTGAGGAGAAGAGGGTGAGGACAGTGGAGAGGGTGAGGAGGGGAGGGTGAGGACAGTGGAGAGGGTGAGGAGGGGAGGGTGAGGACAGTGGAGAGGGTGAGGAGGGGAGGGGGAGGAGGGGAGGGTGAGGACAGTGGAGAGGGTGAAGAGGGGAGGGTGAGGACAGTGGGGAGGGTGAGGACAGTGGAGAGGGTGAGGAGGAGAGGGTGAGGAGGGGAGGGTGAGGACAGTAGAGAGGGTGAGGAGGGGAGGGGGAGGACAGTGGTGAGGAGGGGAGGGTGAGGACAGTGGAGAGGGTGAGGACAGTGGAGAGGGTGGGGAGGGTGAGGACAGTGGAGAGGGTGAGGAGGAGAGGGTGAGGACAGTGGAGAGGGTGAGGAGGGGAGGGTGAGGACAGTGGAGAGGGTGAGGAGGGGAGGGTGAGGACAGTAGAGAGGGTGAGGAGGAGAGGGTGAGGAGGAGAGGGTGAGGACAGTGGAGAGGGTGAGGACAGTGGAGAGGGTGAGGAGGGGAGGGTGAGGACAGTGGAGAGTATGAGGACAGTGGAGAGTATGAGGACATTGGAGAGTATGAGGACATTGGAGAGTGAGGACAGTGGAGAGTATGAGGACGTTGGAGAATATGAGGACAGTGGAGAGGGTGAAGACATTGGAGATGTTGAAAACAGTGGAGAGTATGAGGACATTTGAGAGTATGAGGACAGTGGAGATGGTGAGGACAGTGGAGATGGTGAGGACAATGGAGATGGTGAGGACAATGGAGATGGTGAGGTCAGTGGAGATGGTGAGGTCAGTGGAGATGGTGAGGACAGTGGAGATGGTGAGGACAGTGGAGATGGTGAGGACAGTGGAGATGGTGAGGACAATGGAGATGGTGAGGACAGTGGAGATGGTGAGGACAGTGGAGATGGTGAGGACAATGGAGATGGTGGAGTGGGTGAGGACAGTGGAGATGGTGAGGACAATGGAGATGGTGAGGACAATGGAGATGGTGAGGACAGTGGAGATGGTGAGGACAGTGGAGATGGTGAGGACAGTGGAGATGGTGAGGACAATGGAGATGGTGGAGTGGGTGAGGACAGTGGAGATGGTGCGGACAATGGAGATGGTGGAGTGGGTGAGGACAGTGGAGATGGTGAGGACAATGGAGATGGTGAGGACAATGGAGATGGTGAGGACAGTGGAGATGGTGAGGACAGTGGAGATGGTGAGGACAGTGGAGATGGTGAGGACAATGGAGATGGTGGAGAGGGTGAGGACAGTGGAGAGGAGGTTCAGCCTCAGTGTCAGCAACATTGTGTTCCCGGTCAGCTATGTATTGGAAAGGAGTGGAGAAGAGAGGAGAGGGGGAGAGGAGAGGAAGCACCCAAGTCAACCTTTTAATTAGGTCTGCCATGCAGCTCAGCGAGGCCCTGCGGTACTGCGGCCCAGACACTTCCTGCTGCAGTACACCACCCATAAAGTGGAAGAGCAAACGAGGGAGCGAGAGAAAGAAAGAGGTGGAGGCTAAATGTGGCCCTCGTGCCACATCTGCAGCACCACGTCAGAAGAAGACAAAGATCTGCCTACACGGTCTGTCTGAGGCCTGGTCTGTCTGAGTTCTCCCTGGGTACGGTCTGTCTGAGGCCTGGTCTGTCTGAGTTCTCCCTGGGTACGGTCTGTCTGAGTTCTCCCTGGGTACGGTCTGTCTGAGTTCTCCCTGGGCCTGGTCTGTCTGAGTTCTCCCTGGGTACGGTCTGTCTGAGTTCTCCCTGGGTACGGTCTGTCTGAGTTCTCCCTGGGTACGGTCTGTCTGAGTTCGCCCTGGATAAGGTCTGTCTGAGTTCTCCCTGGGTACGGTCTGTCTGAGGCCTGGTCGGTCTGAGTTCTGCCTGGGCACGGTCGGTCTGCGACCTGGTCTGTCTGAGTTCTCCCTGGGCACGGTCGGTCTGAGTTCTCCCTGGGCCTGGTCTGTCTGAGTTCTCCTCCTGGTACGGTCTGTCTGAGTTCTCCCTGGTACGGTCTGTCTGAGTTCTCCTCCTGGTACGGTCTGTCTGAGTTCTCCCTGGGTACGGTCTGTCTGAGGTCTCCTCCTGGTACGGTCTGTCTGAGTTCTCCTCCTGGTACGGTCTGTCTGAGTTCTCCCTGGGTACGGTCTGTCTGAGGTCTCCTCCTGGTACGGTCTGTCTGAGTTCTCCCTGGGCACGGTCGGTCTGAGACCTGGTCTGTCTGAGTTCTCCCTGGGCACGGTCGGTCTGAGGCCTGGTCTGTCTGAGTTCTCCTCCTGGTACGGTCGGTGTGAGTTCTCCCTGGGTACGATCTGTCTGAGTTCTCCTCCTGGTACGGTCTGTCTGAGTTCTCCCTGGGCACGGTCGGTCTGCGGCCTGGTCGGTCTGAGTTCTCCCTGGGAATGGTCTGTCTGAGTTCTCCCTGGGCACGGTCTGTATGAGTTCTCCCTGGGCACGGTCTGTCTGTCTACAACCCTGTGTGTACCCAGTATCAGTGGTCTCCTGCATTGAGTTTAAATACGTTGTGTCCAACCACAAGTAGTCCCAAAGCAAAGCACCTGCATTTCTCAAAATCAGCATCAGATATTTGTTTTATTTGTGCAGTCATGATAGCGAAGAGGGCTATGGATAGGGTTAGAAGTTACCAAGGTTACAATAACACTCTGTCTCCCCCCGTATAACAAGGTTAGAATAACAGACCCACTGCTCTCTGTTCATCTCTCTCCTCATCTCCTTGTCAACCAGAGGACTCAGACTTCCCAGAACCCTTAGCCTTTTCAGACTGCACAGGAGACCAGTGTATTGGACACAGCTTCACTTTCATAATGGAACAAGAGGTATAATGGCAGCAATCCCATTATCTTGGTAACGTTAATGAGCCCCTTTCAGATTTTTTGACAATAAACCACTAATATGCTGGTTCACATCCTGTGCTCTCGTACTCAGCAGACAGGATAAACATAAACATGAATCCTGAGCCTCAGGTCACACTGCTCCTGCTGCTGTGTAGTGTGTGCAGGGTAGTGTGTAGTGTAATCTGTGTAGTGAGCAGGGTAGTGTGGAGGGTAGTATGTAGTGTAGTATGTAGTGTGCAGGGAAGTGTGTACTGTGTAGTGTAGTGTGTAGGATAGTGTGTGTTGTGCAGGGTAGTGTAGTATGTAGTGTGCAGGGAAGTGTGTACTGTGTAGTGTAGTGTGTAGGATAGTGTGTGTTGTGCAGGGTAGTGTGCAGGGAAGTGTGTAGTGTGCAGGGTAGTGTGTAGTGTGTAGTGTTGTATGTAGTGTGTAGTGAAGTATGTAGTGTGCAGGGAAGTGTGTAGTGTAATGATGAGGACCAGGTGTGTGTAATGATGAGGACCAGGTGTGTGTAATGATGAGGACCAGGTGTGTAATGATGAGAACCAGGTGTGTGTAATGATGAGGACCAGGTGTGTGTAATGATGAGAACCAGTTGTGTAATGATGAGGACCAGGTGTGTGTAATGATGTTTGCCAGGACTGGTTGTTAGTAGACTGGCGACATTGAGAGCTGGAGAGGGGGAGAGGGAGTTAGCGTGACAGTACGAGGCCGCAGGACGACGCCGGCCAGGAGTACGGCCCGAGGGCGAGGAACGGGCCGGTCCGGACATGGAAATGCCTGACAATGTTGGGGTTCAGAATGTTGGCCATCGTGACCCAACAGCACTCCTACGGACCTTACCCCTCCCATTCCACCAAGTACTGAAGCCGTCCCCCATAACGCCGAGAGTCCAGTAGGGATCTGACGGCATAGGCGGTGGTCCCATCGATGTCCAGGGAGGTGGAGGGGTGTCGTGGGGGTACGGCATCAGCCAGAAGACCAAGAACCATCGGCCTGTGGAGGTAAACATTAAAAGAGGATGAGATCCGGTAGTTGGTGGGGAGTTGTAAGTCAAATGCTACCTCATTGACCCTCCAGAGGACCTTGAAGGGCCCCACAAACCGGGGGCTCAGCTTCCAGCAGGGCAAGCAGAGCGGGATGTTCCCAGTGGAGAGTGCGATGTTCCCGGTGGAGAGTGGGATGTTCCCAGTAGAGAGCGGGATGTTCCCGGTGGAGAGTGGGATGTTCCCGGTGGAGAGCGGGATGTTGCCAGTGGAGAGCAGGATGTTCCCGGTGGAGAGCAGGATGTTCCCAGTGGAGAGCGGGATGTTCCCGGTGGAGAGCAGGATGTTCCCGGTGGAGAGCAGGATGTTCCCAGTGGAGAGCAGGATGTTCCCGGTGGAGAGCAGGATGTTCCCGGTGGAGAGCAGGATGTTCCCGGTGGAGAGCGGGATGTTGCCAGTGGAGAGCAGGATGTTGCCAGTGGAGAGCAGGATGTTCCCGGTGGAGAGCAGGATGTTCCCAGTGGAGAGCGGGATGTTCCCGGTGGAGAGCGGGATGTTCCCGGTGGAGAGTGGGATGTTCCCAGTGGAGAGCGGAATGTTCCCGGTGGAGAGCGGGATGTTCCCGGTGGAGAGTGGGATGTTCCCAGTGGAGAGTGGGATGTTCCCGGTGGAGAGCCAGATGCGATCACTAGGATGGAGCCTCACTGCGGTGGTGGTCCACCTGCTCCTTCTGGCGGTGGAACCCCTCAGACCGAGCTTCGGTCTGGCTCGGGGTCCACGGGGCCGGGTCCGGGGCCGACTGATATCCCATTACGCACATGGATATCAGCCCAGGTGGAGGAGTGACGAAGTGAGTTCTGGCCATACTCCGCCAAGGGAAGGAACCGGGTCCTGGCAGTGGCTTTCTTGGCGCATGGGTCCCACGGTGAGGGTGAGTGATGCTGTGATGTGCGTGATTGTGCCTGATCCCAACGGTCGATTATCCAGGGCTTGGACCGGAAAGGGAAAGGAGAGCGGGTATGAGGTGATGTTCAGGGAAAGGCTAGGGCCTGGTCGATGAAATTCCCCGCAGCACCGGAGTCCACTAGAGCAGTAGAGACAACACCTGAGGGACACCCAGCCAGTGAAAATGATGATGATGGAATACCCACACCTACCCTGGGAGACGGAAGATCATGGAGCCGCCCCTCCGCTGAAGCTGGTCCCCCTCCTGGCCGCAATAGGAACCCAGCTCTTCCTCTCCTCTCCCCCAAACACCCTCCTGGTCAGCAGGGAAAATACTGTGGCAATCTAGGACCTGTCGGTGGTGGGGGCTCCCATCTGATGGACGAAATACAGGGAGCACTGGAGTAGGAAGCTACGGCATTTGGATGGAGTTCCGTCATACTTGTCCAGGAGGGACAGTCTGGCATTGCCTCCCTGGGCGAACTGCTAGGTAGGCTGGGGGGCTGGGTCCCTGGGTGGACCGCTGGGGGGCTGGGTCCCTGGGTGGACCGCTGGGGGGTTGACTCGCTGAGTTGACTCATGGTAAGAGGTCCTCTGCTAGTTTTGGGCGGTGTCGAGGCCGGTGGAAGATCTCAGCCATAGCCACACCCAGTTATGCCAGCTGATCGTGGTGTTGGCCGAGTAGGCGTCCCTGTTCACCAACTGTCTGGGAGATGTCTTTCTCTTCTACTACTTTCATATAGTGAGGCAATATTCTGTAACGTATCCACTGGTAGTCAGGTGAGTTTAATGACGAGACAGAAGGCAGGTAAACAAAACAGGAGAAGCGTACTGAACGTGACCAAAAACCAATACTGCCTGACGACTGAGGCTACTGCTAAATAAAGGGAAGGTAATCAAGGTGATGATGAGGTCCAGGTGCACGTAATGACCGGTGGTTAGTAGTAGACTGGTGACGTTGAGCGCTGGAGATGGGAACGGGAGTAGATGTAGCAAGTCTACTAGTTTCTTCAGCTCTTAGCAATTTTCGGGTCAATCTCCAACCTTCCATTTTTAAGAAAAATTCTGGAAAAATTGGTTTTCAAACAGCTAAATTATTTATCAAGTGCCAATTGTATTTTTCAAAAATTCCAATCTGGTTTTTGTGCCCACTACAGCACAGAGACAGCCTTATTAAAGTGGTACATGATCTTAGAGGCAGCATATATGCCAAACAGCTCTCTGTCCTTGTACTCTTAGATTTAATGATTTAGTAATGGATCCCTAATGATTTAGTAATGGATCCCTAGTCTTAGTTAGTGGTAAATAATCTTAGAGGCAGCATAGATGTCAAACAGCTCTCTGTCCTTGTACTCTTAGATTTAAGTGCTGCCTTCAACACTGTTGACCATGATGTCCTTCTGGAGAGGTGGGTTGACCACTCAGGTCCAGTTTTAAAATGGTTTGGAACCTGAACATGGCTCAGAGAAAACACATATCATATGTTGCGTTCCGCAAGATTCCATTTTGGGTCCGTGTGTGGCGAGTGTAGAGAGTCAGGCGCAGGACAGCAGATATGAGTCATCAACGTACTTTACTCAAAATTAAAATAAAAAAACATGGCAACATAGCGAGCCCACAAAAACCGATGTACAAAGAACAACCACTCACAAACAACACATGGGGGAACAGAGGGTTACATAATAAACAGGTAATTGGTTGAGTGAAGCCAGGTGTGAAAGACAAAGACAAAACAAATGGAAAATGAAAAGTGGATCGGCGTTGGCTAGAAAGCCGGTGACGTCGACCACCGCCCGAACAAGGAGAGGAACTGACTTTGGCAGAAGTCGTGACAGTCCAGTACTGTTCAGTTTATATATGTTACCCCTTTCTCCAGCTAAATCAAGACAAGACCGAGATAGTTATTGTTGGAGCCAAAGCACAGAGAGACAATCTGGCGGCACATATTAATTCACTGGCAATAAAGATAAAACACCAGGTAAAATATCTAGGTGTCATTTTAGATTCTGAATTAAATTTCAAATCACACATTAGGAATGTAACCAAAATAGCTTTTTTACTACCTGGGAAACATTTCCATGGTGCGGATGCTTCTGTCTCCGGCAGAGAGACTAATTCATGCTTTTATTACATACAGACTACTATAATGCTCTCCCGTCCGGTCTACCCTACCCAAGAAAGCCATTGATCAACTGTAAAACATATAGAATGTGGCAGCACGGGTACTGACCAAGACCGGATGGAGGGCAGACATTACACCAGTATTAAGGTCTCTGCACTGGCTGCCTGTGAGTTCTAGAATACACTAAGATTCTTCTATTGGTTTTTAAATCAACGATTGTGCATCCCGATACATGTCAGACATACTTTTAAGTTATGCACTCCTCTGGCTCTATCACAAAGTCTAGGACCAAGAGGCATGGAGAGGCCACCTTTAGTTATTATGCCTCCAGCTGTTTCAGTATGATATGTTAGATAAAGGAATAACGACAGACACCAATGTCAGGTTCAATAGCCTTGTTTGTGCATTGTACGAATCCCTACAACTGGAGTCCGGGGAACAGTCCGGCTAGTCGATTACCTATCAACTAGACTCCGTAACACCAGCCTCTGGAATAACCTGCCAGAGATCCTGAGGGGGACCAAGAGGCATGGAGAGGCAGCCTTTAGTTATTATGCCCCCAGCCTCTGGAATAACCTGCCAGAGATCCTGAGGGGGACCAAGAGGCATGGAGAGACGGCCTTTAGTTATTATGCCCCCAGCCTCTGGAATAACCTGCCAGAGATCCTGAGGGGGACCAAGAGGCATGGAGAGGCAGCCTTTAGTTATTATGCCCCCAGCCTCTGGAATAACCTGCCAGAGATCCTGAGGAGGACCAAGAGGCATGGAGAGACGGCCTTTAGTTATTATGCCCCCAGCCTCTGGAATAACCTGCCAGAGATCCTGAGGAGGACCAAGAGGCATGGAGAGACGGCCTTTAGTTACTATACCCCCAGCACCCAAACAGCCTGCCAGAGAACCTGAGGGGGCCAAAAATGTGGACATATTTAGTGTTTTCAGTAGTTTTATCTTAAGCCATCCCTTTAAGTGCGGTGTACCTTTTAATTAGAAGATAAATATCTAAATATACGCATATTCGTCTCTGTTCCAGCACCGATTGGTAGATTTAAAAATACTCTGATCTTGTAGATTATTTAGTCAAGTATTTATGAACCAATAACAGAAAGCTAGAAAGCTTTTCAATTACATTTATATTACATTTAAATTACATTTATATTACATTTAAATTACATTTATATTACATTTAAATTACATTTATATTGATGGATAAAAAAACATTTAAAAAGTTGGTTTGATTCATCCTGAAAGTTGTCATATTCAAGTTCATCAACCAATGGTAACGTTGGAAGATTAGTGTACATTTAATTATAACAGGGAGAATCGTGTACAATAGTAGGCTATATCCTGGTTTACTGCCCGCCCTGACCGTGGAACTGTGTGATGGCACAGCCAATGTCACGTTCTGACCTTAGTTCTTTTGTTATGTCTTTGTTTTTTAGTATGGTCAGGGCGTGAGTTGGGGTGGGTTGTCTATGTTGTGTTTTCTGTGTTCGGCCTGGTATGGTTCTCAATCAGAGGCAGGTGTCGTTAGTTGTCTCTGATTGAGAATCATACTTAGGCCTTTTCCCACCTGTGTTTCGTGGGGTGTTTATTTTCTGTTCTGTGTTTGTATTTCACCGTTCAGGACTGTTTTCGTTTCGTTCTCGTGTTTTGTTGTTTTTTGTGCGAGTATTCGTTTTCATTAAAAGAGAATATGAATACTTACCACGCTGCACCATGGTCTTCCTCTCTCTCTCTCTCTCTCTCTCTCTCTCTCTCTCTCTCTCTGTCTCTCTGTCTCTCTGTCTCTCTCTCTCTGTCTCTCTGTCTCTCTCCCTCTCTCTCTGTCTCTCTCTGTCTCTCTCTCTCTCTCCCTCCCTCTCTCCCTCTCTCTCTCTCCCTCTCTCTCTCTCTCTCTCTCTCCCATCGACGAGCGTTACAGCCAAGTATTGCGTCATGTGTCGGCTTCAAACTGTTAGTGTCTGCACACCTTTCCACACCGCTCCACCTTTTACATGTCATCTGTTTTAGGACCATACTGATGCCTCTGAACCACACATGCAGAGATTATCCTTGTACATGTCTTTTGTTTTAGGACCATACTGATGCCTCTGAACCACACATGCAGAGATTATCCTACTCTACGTCTCACAACGACATGTCGGTTGGAATCCAAAAAAAATCTCACATTTGGACTCATCAGACCAGAAGTCAAATAACCACCGGTCTAATGTCCATACTGATGCCTCTGAGGGGACGAATTGTCTGGGAAAAAATACGTCTGCTCTAACATGCTGACCACATTGCGCTACATGCGCAAGCATTGCAAAATAAATGTACACGTGTATGTGGTTGATCAATTGTTAAATCCAAACTGCGTGCGTCAATGAGCATCTGCGTAGCCAATGAGCATCTGCGCAGCCAATGAGCATCTGCGTAGCCAATGAGCATCTGCGTAGTCAGGCGCTAAAAATAGAACTTGGTTCTATTTGCAAGTCCCGCCTCCCCCATCTCCTCATTGGTTTTTAGGAGCATATACAGTTGCTATGGGGTGTTTATGTAGCTATTTGGGGGGGGGGGGTTATGTTGCTATGGGGTGTTTACGGTGGGGCAAAAAAGTATTTAGTCAGCCACCAATTGTGCAAGTTCTCCCACTTAAAAAGATGAGGCCTGTAATTTTCATCATAGGTACACTTCAACTATGACAGACAAAAAATATTTTTTTTCTCCAGAAAATCACATTGTAGGATTTTTTAATGAATTTATTTGCAAATTATGGTGGAAAATAAGTATTTGGTCCTTCTGTAGCTCAGTTGGTAGAGCATGGCGCTTGTAACGCCAGGGTAGTGGGTTCGATCCCCGGGACCACCCATACGTAGAATGTATGCACACATGACTGTAAGTCGCTTTGAATAAATCGTCTGCTAAATGGCATATATTATTATATTATTATTATTGGTCAATAACAAAAGTTTATCTCAATACTTTGTTATATGCCCTTTGTTGGCAATGACAGAGGTCAAACGTTTTCTGTAAGTCTTCACAAGGTTTTCACACACTGTTGCTGGTATTTTGGCCCATTCCTCCATGCAGATCTCCTCTTGACCACTGTGCCCACGTGGGTGACAGAAAAATGAACTGAGGTCCTCCAGTCCAGTTGGTGGTGGTAATACACCTTAAAGTTGGTTGCCAACCTCCATGTAGTCCAAAGAAGAAGAAGAAGAAACCTGAAGGAGAAGAGATTACTAGAAACTAACTAGGTTTAAACTAACTAGGTTTACCCTTTTATCTGTGGATTAATCGTAGGAGTAGAGGATCTTGTGCATTTCAGGTAAAATAACAACCCAATGTTTATTTACCCTGAACAAATTAGCTAGCTAGCAAGCAGCCGCACACAAGCCTAAGATCACCATGCGCAATGCCAAGAATTGTCTGGAGTGGTGTAAAGCTCGTTGGACTCCGGAGCAGTGGATACGGGTTCTCTGGTGTGATGATTTAACCCTTCACCATCTAGCAGTCCAACGGATTAATCTGGGTTTGGCGGATGCCATGAGAACGCTACCTGCCCGAATGAATAGTGACAACTGTAAAGTTTGGTGGAGGACGAATAATGGTTGAGGGCTGTTTTTAATGGTTTGGGCCCATTAGTTCCAGTGAAGGGAAACATCAACTATACATTACCAGTCAAAAGTTTGGACACATCTACTCATTCAAGGGTTTTTCTTTATTTTCACTATTTTATACATTGTAGAATATATCTAAACTGTGAAATAACACACATGGAATCTTATAGTAACCAAAAATGTGTTTCACAAATTAGATTCTTCAAAGTAGTCAAACTTTTAAGACGATTTGAGTCCAAACTGTTACTAGGCCACTCAGGAACATTCAATGTCATCTTGGTAAGCAACTCCAGCATATATTTGGCCTTGTGTTGTAGGTTATTGTCCTGGTGAAAGATGCATTAATCTCCCAGTGTCTGGAGGAAACAGACTGAACCAGGTTTTCTAGGATTTTGCCAGTGCTCTTTCCATTCCTTTTTTTATCCCAAAAATCTCCCTAGTAGTTGTCGATGGCAAGCATACCCATAACACGATGCAGCCACCACCATGCTTGAAAACATTGGTAGTGGTACTCAGTGATGTGTTGTGTTGGATTCTCCCCAAACATTACACTTTGTATTCAGGACATTAAGTTCATTTCTGAAGTTTTACTTTAGTGCCTTATTGCAGGAATCATGTTTTGGAATATTTGTATTATGTACACGCTTTCTTTTTTTTCACTCTGTCATGTAGTTTAGTATTGTGGAGTAACTACAATGTTGTTGATCCATTCTCAGTTTTCTCCTGTCACAGCTATTAACCTCGGTCACTGTTTTAAAGTCACCATTGGCCTCATGGTGAAAATCCCTGAGCGGTTTCTTTTCTCTCCGACAACTGAGTTAGGAAGGACGCCTGTTATCTTTGTAGTAACTGGGTGTATTGATACACTATCCAAAGTGTAATTAATAACTTAATCATTCTCAAAGGGATATTCAATGTCTGCTTTTAATTTAATTTTGTAGCCATCTACCAATAGGTGTCTTTGCGAGGCGTTGGCCAGTTGTGGCTGCTTCGTGTATTGATGTCTCTGCCTTCTTGCCTTTTGTGTTGTTGTCTGTGCCCAATAATGTTTGTACCACATTTTGTGCTGCTACCATGTTGTTCTGCTGCCATGTTGTGTTGCTACCATGTTGTTGTCATGTTGCTACCATGCTGTGTTGTCATGTGTTGCTGCCTTGCTATGTTGTTGTCTTAGGTCTGTCTTTATGTTGTGTTGTCTCTCTTGTTGTGATGTGGTCTCTCTATGTGTATTTTTCCTATATTTTTTAACATTTTTAATCCCCGCAGGAGGCCTTTTGCCTTTTGGTAGGCCATCATTATAAATAAGAATTTGTGATCCCAGAAATCATTCAGAGTATCTCTACCGCTCCTGCTGTCTCTAGAGAGTTGAAGCAGCAGGTCAGGGACAGGAAGCACATCCGGTGAAACAGGTCAGGGTTCCAAAGCCGCAGGCAGAACAGTTGAAACTGGAGCAGCAGCACGACCAGGTGGACTGGGGACAGCAAGGAGACATCAGGCCAGGTAGTCCTGAGGCATGGTCCTAGAGCTCAGGTCCTCCGAGAAAAAGAAAGGAAGGAAGAGAGAAAGAATGAATTAGAGAGAGCAAACTTAAATTCACACAGGACACCGCATAAGACAGGAGAAATACTCCAAATATAACAGACTGACCCTAGCCCCCCAACACATAAACTACTGCAGCATAAATACTGGAGGCTGAGACAGGAGGGGTCGGGAGACAATAACCCCGGACAGGGGCCAAGGCCGAGTATAGCCCACAAAGATCTCCGCCACAGCACAGCCCAAGGGGGGAGCCAACCCAGACAGGAAGATAATGTCAGTGACTTAACCCACTCAAGTGACGCACCCTTCCTAGGGATGGCATGAAAGAGCACCGGTAAGCCAGTGACTCAGCCCCTGTAATAGGGTTAGAGGCAGCAAGGGCGGTTCATTGCTCCAGTGCCTTCCCGTTCACTTTCACACTCCTGGGCCAGACTACACTCAATCATAGGACCTACTTGAAGAGATAAGTCTTCAATAAAGACTTAAAGGTTGAGACCGAGTTTGCGTCTCTGACATGGACAGTGTCATTGACATCATTATTTTATCAAATCAATTCTCTGTAATTATTATTACATGATTATTCTAATCATGTAAATGTAATTCACTAGGCACCAAGGTAAAAATATTCAGATATTTTAATATCTGATCAATTAGTCTTCTAATTAATTAATTATTCTTTACCTCACGTTAGTCTCATTCCATAGCTGCAGACTAGTAATTAGTATCAAAGATTTACTCTTATTCTGTCGGTATCGATAGTCTCAGAGTTTCAACAACCATTACAATCTTAGCTTATAGTCAGTTTTATGGTCTCTACTCAAACCTTAGCCCTCTCGGTTATCGAGGCAAACTGGTCTAAAGGGAAATCCTTCAGGTGGGAGTTATATTCGTAACAGCAGAAAAGGCTGTCCCATGACGCAATGTCTGTGCCTATGACTTAGTTAAACTCCAAAGGGAATTGGCGTTTCCTTCATTTAACAGTTTATAATCTCATTAGATAATTTCACAAATAGTTTCATCTTTACTCATTCATTTTATACAACAATTAGATGCAAGCTTCACAACTGAGACTCTTGTATGGTTATGGTTATGGTAATATGGCTGTATTGTCTCGTGAGTTTCACAAACATTACATCGAAAGCAATCCAAGCGTTTGTGTGAGTTTATCGATCGCACGATAAAACATTAAGTACACTTAGCCTCAGGTAGCTCGGTCACGAAAATTAGAAAAGCAATCAAATTAATCGTTTACCTTTGATGATCTTCAGATGTTTTCACTCACAAGACTCCCAGTTACACAACAAATGTTCCTTTTGTTCCATAAAGATTATTTTTAGATCCAAAATACCTCCGTTTGTTTGTCGCGTTATGCTCAGAAATCCACAGGAAAGAGCGGTCACGACAACGCAGACAAATTCCAAATAGTTTCCATAATGTCCACAGAAACATGTCAAACGTTTTTTATAATCAATATTCAGGTTGTTTTTAACCTCTTGTGACTCTAGGGACAGTATTTCATTATTGGATAAAAAAACGTGCCCGTTTTAAGCTCAATATTTTGTCATGAAAATATGCTCGACTATGCTTTTAATTGGCAGCTTTGGAAAGAAAACACTCTGACGTTTCCAAAACTGCAAAGATATTATCTGTGAGTGCCACAGAACTCATGCTACAGGCGAAACCAAGATGTAACCTCAAACAGGAAATGAGCAGAATTTTTGAGGCTGTTTCCCATTGTCTTCTTATATGGCTGTGAATGTGCCATGAACGAGCCTAAGCTTTCTGCCGTGTGCCCAATGTGTCTGCAGCATTGTGACGTATTTGTAGGCATATCATTGGAAGATAGGCCATAAGAGACTACATTTGCCAGGGGTCCGTCCGGTGTCCTTTGTCTAAATTGGTGGGTAATCTTCAACTGGAAGCATTTTCCATTGAGATTCAGAGGAGAACGCACACTTCCACGAACGATATATCATCGAAGAGATATGTGAAAAACATGTTGAGGATTGATTCTAAACAACGTTTACCATGTTTCAGTCGATATTATGGAGTTAATTTGGAAAAAAGTTTGGCGTTTTGATGAATGAATTTTCATTTTTTTTTGGTAGCCAAACATGAAGCAGAAAACGGACCAATTTCTCCTGCACAAATAATCTTTCAGGAAAAACTGAAAATTTGCTATCTAACTGAGTCTCCTCATTGAAAACATCAGAAGTTCTTCAAAGGTAAATTATTTTATTTGAATGGTTTTCTGATTTTTGTGAAAATGTTGCCTGCTGAATGCTAACGCTAAATGCTATGCTAACGCTAAATGCTGTTACACAAATGCTTGTTTTGCTATGGTTGAGAAGCATATTTTTGAAAATCTGAGATGAAAATCAGTGTTGTTAACAAAAGGCTAAGCTTGAGAGATAGCATATTTATTTCATTTCATTTGCGATTTTCATGAATAGGTAACATTGCGTTATGGTAATGAGCTTGAGGCTGTATTCACGATCCCAGATCCGGGATGGCTCGATGCAAGAAGTTAAAATATATAATCGATAATATAGTATATCAACCGCAAATGTCTTTCACAGTAGGAGAGGGAAAAGCAATACCTATCCAAACTCTGATGCGCGAGCAAAACTGGTGACCACTTGATGCGAAGTTATCGTTCTGGCTCATTGTTCAAAATAAAAGCCTGAAACGATGTCTGAAAACTGTTGACACCTTGAGGAAGCGATAGGAAAAGGATGGAGCAAAGGGAGGCTATGGAACATGGAGTTTTCAAAATCGAAGCCACTTCCTGCTTTGATTTTCCTCAGGGTTTCGCCTGCAATATCAGTTCTGTTATACTCACAGACAATATTTTGACAGTTTTTGGAAACTTTAGAGTGTTTTCTATCCAATACTAATAATAATATGCATATATTAGCGAATGAGACTGAGGAGCTGGCCGTTTACAATGGGCACCTTTTCATCCAAGCTACTCAATACTGCCCCTGCAGCCATAAAAAGTTAAGTTTGCTGAAAATAAACGCAGTTGACAGTGAGAGGACATTTCTTTAAAAAAAAAGAGTTTAACTCTAGCTCTTTTACAAAATGTTGTTTAAAAAAAATCTGAAAATGAAAATATCGTGTTTTGGAATGAAGCCCTTCAAGCGGTTTCGAGTTTTGTACTTCGTTTTGTACTTCGAGTTTTGAAAACATACTGAAAAATGTGCTAAAGGGATTGACAAAAAATGTTTAACGTGCTGCTGGGTGGAATCTGAGGAGGTTTGTGTTGTTTACTGCTTTAGAGACACATGGAGCCTACCTAGGAAGGAGCTGGGGCGAAGTGTGTGTTTGTGTGTGTGTGCATGTCGCCACTTAGCGCTTGACGGTTTGAAGTAAAAAGGAGTACCTTGATGTCTGTATAGCAGACATTCAGACAGAGAGTGTGATCAGATAATGATCGCTGGTGTCCCCCCCGCTGCCCGACCAACCGCAACAGTAACTGTAGCTGCTTGAACAGATACAAGACAACAACAATCTTAAAAATGTCTGAATGCTCTGCTGTAGGCTAAACAAACATCATGCTATCGCTCTGCTGTAGGCTAAACAAACATCATGCTATCGCTCTGCTGTAGGCTAAACAAACATCATGCTATCGCTCTGCTGTAGGCTAAACAAACATCATGCTATCGCTCTGCTGTAGGCTAAACAAACATCATGCTATCGCTCTGCTATAGGCTAAACAAACATCATGCTATCGCTCTGCTATAGGCTAAACAAACATCATGCTATCGCTCTGCTGTAGGCTAAACAAACATCATGCTATCGCTCTGCTGTAGGCTAAACAAACATCATGCTATCGCTCTGCTGTAGGCTAAACAAACATCATGCTATCGCTCTGCTGTAGGCTAAACAAACATCATGCTATCGCTCTGCTGTAGGCTAAACAAACATCATGCTATCGCTCTGCTGTAGGCTAAACAAACATCATGCTATCGCTCTGCTATAGGCTAAACAAACATCATGCTATCGCTCTGCTATAGGCTAAACAAACATCATGCTATCGCTCTGCTGTAGGCTAAACAAACATCATGCTATCGCTCTGCTGTAGGCTAAACAAACATCATGCTATCGCTCTGCTGTAGTCCAAACAAACATCATGCTATCGCTCTGCTGTAGGCTAAACAAACATCATGCTATCGCTCTGCTATAGGCTAAACAAACATCATGCTATCGCTCTGCTGTAGGCCAAACATCATGCTATCGCTCTGCTGTAGGCTAAACAAACATCATGCTATCGCTCTGCTATAGGCTAAACAAACATCATGCTATCGCTCTGCTGTAGGCAAACATCATGCTATCGCTCTGCTGTAGACCAAACAAACATCATGCTATCGCTCTGCTGTAGACCAAACATCATGCTATCGCTCTGCTGTAGGCTAAACAAACATCATGCTATCGCTCTGCTATAGGCTAAACAAACATCATGCTATCGCTCTGCTGTAGGCCAAACATCATGCTATCGCTCTGCTGTAGGCCAAACATCATGCTATCGCTCTGCTGTAGACCAAACATCATGCTATCGCTCTGCTGTAGACCAAACATCATGCTATCGCTCTGCTGTAGGCTAAACAAACATCATGCTATCGCTCTGCTATAGGCTAAACAAACATCATAATATCGCTCTGCTGTAGGCCAAACATCATGCTATCGCTCTGCTGTAGGCCAAACATCATGCTATCGCTCTGCTGTAGACCAAACATCATGCTATCGCTCTGCTGTAGAACAAACATCATGCTATCGCTCTGCTGTAGGCCAAACAAACATCATGCTATCGCTCTGCTGTAGACCAAACATCATGCTATCGCTCTGCTGTAGAACAAGCATCATGCTATCGCTCTGCTGTAGACCAAACATCATGCTATCGCCCTGCTGTAGACCAAACATCATGCTATCGCTCTGCTATAGGCTAAACAAACATCATAATATCGCTCTGCTGTAGGCCAAACATCATGCTATCGCTCTGCTGTAGGCCAAACATCATGCTATCGCTCTGCTGTAGACCAAACATCATGCTATCGCTCTGCTGTAGAACAAACATCATGCTATCGCTCTGCTGTAGGCCAAACAAACATCATGCTATCGCTCTGCTGTAGACCAAACATCATGCTATCGCTCTGCTGTAGAACAAGCATCATGCTATCGCTCTGCTGTAGACCAAACATCATGCTATCGCCCTGCTGTAGACCAAACATCATGCTATCGCTCTGCTGTAGAACAAGCATCATGCTATCGCTCTGCTGTAGACCAAACATCATGCTATCGCTTTGCTGTAGACCAAACATCATGCTATTGCTCTGCTGTAGGCCAAACAAAGATCATGCTATCGCTCTCCTGTAGGCCAAACATCATGCTATCACTCTGCTGTAGACCAGACATCATGCTATCGCTTTGCTGTAGACCAAACATCATGCTATCGCTCTGCTGTAGGCCAAACATCATGCTATCGCTTTGCTGTAGGCCAAACATCATGCTATCGCTTTGCTGTAGACCAAACATCATGCTATCTATCGCTTTGCTGTAGGCCAAACATCATGCTATCGCTTTGCTGTAGACCAAACATCATGCTATTGCTCTGCTGTAGGCCAAACAAACATCATGCTATCGCTCTGCTGTAGGCCAAACATCATGCTATCGCTTTGCTATAGGCCAAACAAACATCATGCTATCGCTCTGCTGTAGACCAAACAAACATCATGCTATCACTCTGCTGTAGACCAAACATCATGCTATCACTTTGGGACATTCTAAAGATCTGCAACAACTCTTTTTAATTATTTTAAATTAAAATGTTTTAACACTTGATCGTGCATCTTATAGATGTGAGTAACCACTTCTCTTTTCAATGATGTTTGAGTGAGATATGATCCTGATAGTATGAAATCCAATAGTATAGGAACATCGTTGTTCAGAACGTCAGGCTAAGTGGTTGTAAGGAAGACATTCAGTGTGTGTGTGTGAGTGATTGTAAGGAAGACATTCAGTGTGTGTGAGTGTGTGAGTGATTGTAAGGAAGACATTCAGTGTGTGTGAGTGTGTGAGTGATTGTAAGGAAGACATTCAGTGTGTGTGTGTGAGTGATTGTAAGGAAGACATTCAGTGTGTGAGTGTGAGTGATTGTAAGGAAGACATTCAGTGTGTGTGTGTGAGTGATTGTAAGGAAGACATTCAGTGTGTGAGTGTGAGTGTGTGAGTGATTGTAAGGAAGACATTCAGTGTGTGTGTGTGAGTGATTGTAAGGAAGACATTCAGTGTGTGAGTGTGTGTGAGTGATTGTAAGGAAGACATTCAGTGTGTGAGTGTGTGTGAGTGATTGTAAGGAAGACATTCAGTGTGTGAGTGTGTGTGAGTGATTGTAAGGAAGACATTCAGTGTGTGTGTGAGTGATTGTAAGGAAGACATTCAGTGTGTGTGTGAGTGATTGTAAGGAAGACATTCAGTGTGTGTGTGAGTGATTGTAAGGAAGACATTCAGTGTGTGTGTGAGTGATTGTAAGGAAGACATTCAGTGTGTGTGTGTGTGAGAGATTGTAAGGAAGACATTCAGTGTGTGTGTGAGTGATTGTAAGGAAGACATTCAGTGTGTGTGTGTGAGTGTGAGTGATTGTAAGGAAGACATTCAGTGTGTGTGTGAGTGATTGTAAGGAAGATATTCAGTGTGTGTGTGTGAGTGTGAGTGTGAGTGATTGTAAGGAAGACATTCAGTGTGTGTGTGAGTGATTGTAAGGAAGACATTCAGAGTGTGTGTGAGTGATTGTAAGGAAGACATTCAGTGTGTGTGTGTGTGTGTGAGAGATTGTAAGGAAGACATTGTGTGTGTGTGTGTGTGTGTAAGGAATACATTCAGTATGAGTGGTTGTGGAGAATGAACGAAGGTGTGCCTGAGGGGTGTGGAGCTGGAACGTGCTGTGACCTGCTGAGAGAGGGGGGTGAGAGATTTATGTTGATTTATTTTCCCATTTGCACGTCGTTACATCATTATATATACACATAATATGACATTTGTAATGTCTTTTGGAACTTCTGTGAGTGTAATGTTTACTGTTCATTTTTATTGTTTATTTAACTTCTGTATATTATCTACTTCACTTGCTTTGGCAATGTTAACATATGTTTCCCATGCTAATAAAGCCCATTGAATTGAGAGCCAGACAGAGAGACAGAGAGAGAGAGAGAGAGAGAGAGAGAGAGAGAGACAGAGACAGAGACAGAGAGAGAGACAGACAGACAGAGAAACAGAGAGAGAGACAGAGAGAGAGACAGACAGAGAGAGAGACACAGAGAGAGAGAGACACAGAGAGAGAGAGACAGAGAGAGAGACAGACAGACAGAGAGAGAGAGAGAGACAGAGAGCCAGAGAGAGAGACAGACAGACAGACAGAGAGAGCGAGAGACAGACAGAGAGAGAGAGAGAGACAGAGAGAGAGCCAGAGAGAGAGAGACAGAGAGAGAGAGAGACAGACAGAGAGAGAGACAGACAGAGAGATAGAGTGAGAGAGAGACAGACAGAGAGACAGTGAGAGACAGACAGAGAGAGAGACAGACAGAGAGACAGAGTGAGAGAGAGCCAGAGAGACAGAGTGAGAGACAGAGAGAGAGAGAGAGAGACACAGACGGACGGACGGACGGACGGACGGACGGACAGACAGACAGACAGACAGACAGACAGACAGACAGACAGACAGACAGGACCCTGATACAACAGCCCAGCTGAGGCTCAGACACACACCACTATAGGCTCTGAGGAATGAGGCCAGCATGAATGGATTTCTCTGTGTCACAATGATTGTAACACTTAGGGTATGTACACACACACACACACACACACACACACACACACACACACACACACACACACACACACACACACACACACACACACACACACACACACACACACACACACACACACACACACACACACACACACACACACACACACACACACACCCCCCCCCCCTCAGGCAATGATCAGAGGGCCCGTTCTACTCCATGGGTGCATTTACACGCGTGTAAGTGTCGTGTGTGTGTGTGTGAATGTGTGCAGTGTTCATACTCTGAGGAATGACTCCGAGGAATTTCAGGATACATGCCGAAGACAAAGAATGTGATCCATGTTGCTGCCTTAAGCTGTTCGTATACGTTTTCCCTTGATAGATTTCGCTGACAGCAGTGAAGGAAAGCTAATAACAAGTCATCCTAATTACAAGTCATCCCAATAACAAGTCATCCCAATAACAAGTCATCTTAATAACAAGTCATCCCAATAACAAGTCATCCCAATAACAAATCATCCTAATTCCTAAAACAAACTTGATAATAGTCCTGTTCTATAATAAAGAGGTTGTGTTCTGCTTATTCCTCTTTTTACTGACTGTATAATCTGGCTACTCCACATTAAATACAGATCGTCATTATAAATTGACAGATAAAACTAATAGAACAAATTAAATATAGGAAGTACATTATCTCTTACATTTTACTTCATGTTTTTTATTGAAACATTTTTTATTTAAACATTTATATCACAATCTTTTTCCCCGTACAGCTGTATTCACACATTTCCTATTCTTGTTTTCTTTTTGGGCCGAATCCTAACTTGAGACGAGCGTCTCAAACCAAGTTTTTGGCTGAAAAATCTCTGATCAATATCAATCAATGAACGATTTAAGCCAATCCGTGATGATTTCGTTTTGAGTGCGGGTCCCATCTCAAGTTAGCATCTAGTCAGAAACCAATCAACGACAACGATCATGGACACCCAACATTTTGGGACATACATCTACAACTTAATAAATACTCTACAAAAATAACGCTTTTTTTTTATACCGGAGAGAATGATCTGGAGGGAGGAATCGATACGGAAGAGGGGCGATTGGGAAGAAGAAGAAAAACGGCATGCTAAATAAACAAGCGTATAAGCATACACGGGAACAAATATGGGAACCTGAATATTACAGCTACCAATGAGCAGAATGCTAACCTGAATATTACAGCTACCAATGAGCAGAATGCTAACCTGAATATTACAGCTACCAATGAGCAGAATGCTAACCTGAATATTACAGCTACCAATGAGCAGAATGCTAACCTGAATATTACAGCTACCAATGAGCAGAATGCTAACCTGAATATTACAGCTACCAATGAGCAGAATGCTAACCTGAATATTACAGCTACCAATGAGCAGAATGCTAACCTGAATATTACAGCTACCAATGAGCAGAATGCTAACCTGAATATTACAGCTACCAATGAGCAGAATGCTAACCTGAATATTACAGCTACCAATGAGCAGAATGCTAACCTGAATATTACAGCTACCAATGAGCAGAATGCTAACCCATCGCTAATATATGCCATTTAGCAGACGCTTTTATCCAAAGCGACTTACAGTCATGTGTGCATACATTCTACGTATGGGTGGTCCCGGGGATCGAACCCACTACCCTGGCGTTACAAGCGCCATGCTCTACCAACTGAAGGACCACATCGCTCTGTAGATTCTGGATGTTACAAGACTCCTTCACACTTAGTTACAACTGTGATATCCACAGCACAAAGACACTTTCTGATTCTGATAAGTCAGGGATCTTTTCTGTCTCTCTCTCTCTCTCTTCTGATAGGTCAGGGATGTCTCTCTCTCTCTTCTGATAGGTCAGGGATGTCTCTCTCTCTCTCTTCTGATAGGTCAGGGATTTCTCTCTCTGTCTCTTCTGATAGGTCAGAGATGTCTCTCTCTCTCTCTCTTCTGATAGGTCAGGGATGTCTCTCTCTCTCTCTCTTCTGATAGGTCAGAGATGTCTCTCTCTCTCTCTCTTCTGATAGGTCAGAGATGTCTCTCTCTCTCTCTCTTCTGATAGGTCAGGGATGTCTCTCTGTCTGTGGAGAACTAAACATCCAAACACAAGACAGTATACGTGGGTGAAGGTTTTTGGGACTGGGGTGAGTGCGGCTCGACTTGATCGTTTTTACATGTCCAGGAATCAGAGCAATAGGCTGCTGGGTGCTACCATTCTCCCAGTGGGGTTTTCGGATCACCACATAACCATGGCTCGGCTGTCTATTTCACCAGGGCCCCGGCAGGCATCTTATTGGAAGTTCAATGTAAAGCTCTTACAAGATGCCACTTTTTGCTCAGGTTTCCAGACTTTTTGGGAAAGATGGGGGCAGCGAAGAGAGGAGTATGAGTCTCTGAGTCAATGGTGGGATGTGGGGAAAGTCCAAATTCGGCTTTTCTGTCAACAGTACACAGCTCTCTCATCCTCAGAGGCTAGGAGAGTATTGGGGGAACTAGAGCGGTGTATTAGTGAGATGGAGGTAGAGATGGTGGGGCAAGGCAATGTAGGCTTCCAGGCTAACTTAGCCGAATTACGTAGGGACCTGGGCAGTTTTTTCCAGGTTAAAGCAAAGGGAGCACTTGTAAGAGCTATAGGTTCTCCATGCTCAAGGAGATGGATGCTCCCAGCTCCTTCTTCTTTGGTTTGGAAAGACAGAGCAGTGAAGCCAAGGGTATGCATTGTCTACGGCTGTCTGATGGGCGGGTGACCTCTGTGGTGGGGAGATGCGGGAGCGGACTGTGGAGTTTTATACTGAATTGTATAGGGCAGAAATGTGTGATCCTATGTGTGCTCAGGTCTTGTTCGCAGGACTCCCTAAGCTCTCTCGGGCACAGAGGGATGAAATGGACATTCCTCTGTTGTCACATGAACTGGCAGAGGCAGTAACCCAGATGTCCCCCGGTCGTGCACCCGGGGTCGATGGACTTCCAGTGGAATTTTACAAAAAATTCTGGGGAACAATTGGACAGGATTTCTTTAGCGTGTTGCGAGAATGCGTCGGGGTAGGAGAGTTGCCGATGAGCTGCCGTCGGGCGGCTCTGACTCTCCTGCCCAAAAAAGGGGACTTGTGTGAACTTAAGAACTGGAGGCCTGTGGCATTACTCTGTGCGGACTACAAGATTTTTGCCAAGGTCCTCTCTAACAGACTGAAGTCCCATCTGGACTCTATAATACACAAGGACCAGACATATTGTGTACCGGGACGCTCAATCACGGACAACTTGTTCTTGATTAGGGACATGTTGGACTTGTCGAGAGGTTCTAATGTGAACTTTGGACTGGTCTCTTTAGATCAAGAGAAGGCTTTTGATAGAGTGGATCATGAGTATCTGTTTAATGTGATGTCCGTGTTTGGGTTTGGGAAGAGTTTTGTGACCTGTGTGAAGCTGTTGTATGCTGGGGCGTCATGTATGGTTAAGGTGGGAGGGGGGTTCAGTAGGCCATTCTGGGTGAGACGGGGCATTAGACAAGGATGCCCTCTATCTGGGCAGCTGTACACACTAGCCATTGAGCCTTTTTTAGGACTGCTACGCAGGAGACTGCGGGGAGTGTGCGTCCAGGCATGGATGTGGTGACAGGAATAGCAGTCTCAGCATATGCAGATGATGTTTCTGTGATGGTCAGGGATGGGGAAGATATGCCGGAACTAGAGACCAGTCTGAAGGTGTACGAGGGAGCTTCATCAGCTAAGGTAAAACTGGGGAAAGAGCAAAGCTCTGTTATGTGGGGCATGGGGGGGATAGGGCTCCTCCTCTGCTTCCAGGGGGTTTGCAGTGGGGTTGTGAAGGGCTTAAAGTGTTGGGGGTGTACCTGGGCTCGGAGAGGTGGGTCAGCAAGAACTGGGAGGGGCTGTCACAGGCAGTGGTGTCAAGACTGACCAGGTGGAGGTGGCTCCTGTCCCATGTGTCATATAGAGGGAGGGTGCTGATAATCAACAACCTGGTGGCATCTTCCTTGTGGCATAAACTGGCTGTCCTCAACCCCCCCGCCGGTCTGCTTGCAGACCTGCAACGCAAGCCGGTGGACTTCTTTTGGTCGGGACATCACTGGCTGAAGGCAGCAGTTCTGTACATGACCGTCCACGAAAGAGGACAGGGCCTGGTGGAACTGGAGAGCAGGATGGCTGCTTTCCGACTAAAGGCGGTGTAGAGACTGCTGTACCACACTGATGTTGGCTGGAGGGAACCAGCATGCGCGCTGCTGAGGAGAGCTGGCGGATTCGGGTTGGACCGGCAGCTGTTCCTCATGAAGCTGGAGAGGCTGAGTACAGCAGGTCTCTCAGAGTTTTACTCTGCGGTGCTGAGGGCCTGGCAGCTGCTAAGGCCCACACGAGAAGGGGGTGTGGAGCCTGGGCAGTGGGTGTGGGAGGAGCCTATCTTCCACAACCCAGCCATCCCTTTGAGATCGGTTCAGTCGGCCACCCTGCAGAGGCAACTGAAGGCAGGGGGTTTACAAAGGCTGGGTGACCTGAGACTGCTGGGAGAGGAGGAAAACCCCGGAGGTCTTGGCGCAACAAACAGGAATAACGTCTCTTAGGCTGCTGGAGAGATTCCTGGAGGAGGTCCAGGAGGCACTGTCTGAGCCAGTAAGGGGGGTGTTTGAGAGGCCAAAGGGAGAGGGGCCACCAATTTTCCCGCCACTGCAGGTGACGGCAGAGACTGGAGACTGGCAAGGGGGTCTGGAGGACTTGTTAGATTTTAACACTCCGAGCCTGGGGGAGTTTGAGGGGGTGGGAGGTAAAGCCCTCTACAACCTCTGCGTTAAGGTGAGGAGCATTAGAAGCCTAACAGGAGTGAAGGCACATCAGTGGCATGGGGGTTTTGGGGAGAAGAGTATGGTGGGTTTTAGATGGAGGGCGCTCTACAAACACCCAGTACCAAAGAGGTCAGGGGACCTCCAGTGGAGGGTTCTTCATGGAGCCCTGGCCACTAACAGCTGGTTGGCACGGGTTGATCCGGGAATTGGGCAGGGTTGTCCTTTCTGTCAAATGAAAGAAACTGTAATTCATGTGTTTTCTGTGTGCACCAGGTTAATGCCATTAATGTCTCTGTTGGAATGTCTGTGTGACAGGTTGGGGGTGGTTTTTGCTGTTGGGATGTTTATAATGGGATACAGGTATTCGAGTAAGGAGAAAGAAAAATGTTTTGTTGAATTTTCTGTTTGCTCAGGCAAAGTTAGCTATTTGGCTAACAAGGAGGAACAGGGTCAAAGGTGGGGGGATAACAGACCCTTTACTACTGTTTAATGGGATGGTCTCTGAGTGCCTTAGGGTGGGGGGGGATAACAGACCCTTTACTACTGTTTCATGGGATGGTCTCTGCGCGCCTTAGGGTTGAGTTTGAGTTCTATAAAATGATCAAATGTGTGGAGATGTTTGAGGAGATGTGGTGTGTTGGGGGGGCTGTCTGTATTGCTGGGGAAGATGTTTTGGATATACGGTTGTAGGAGAGGGTTTTTGTGTATGGTGATTTGTGTCATGTGGTAGATGGAAAGGTGAGTATGGTACATGTATGCAGTACAGGATATATTTTTATTTTTTTATTTTAGGAGTGGGGGGGTGGTGAGTTTTAAATGAATTGAGAATGTTTCAATAAAGAAAGACCAAAAGTCAAAAGTCAAAGTGTTCTGATAGGTCAGGGATGTCTCTCTGTCTCTTCTGATAGGTCAGGGATGTCTCTCTGTCTCTCTCTTCTGATAGGTCAGGGATGTCTCTCTCTCTCTTCTGATAGGTCAGGGATGTCTCTCTGTCTCTTCTGATAGGTCAGGGATGTCTCTCTGTCTCTTCTGATAGGTCAGGGATGTCTCTCTGTCTCTTCTGATAGGTCAGGGATGTCTCTCTCTCTCTCTTCTGATAGGTCAGGGATGTCTCTCTCTCTCCCTCTCTTCTGATAGGTCAGGGATGTCTCTCTCTCTCTCTTCTGATAGGTCAGGGATCTCTCGCTCTCTCTCTCTTCTGATAGGTCAGGGATCTCTCGCTCTCTCTCTCTTCTGATAGGTCAGGGATCTCTCGCTCTCTCTCTCTTCTGATAGGTCAGGGATCTCTCGCTCTCTATTCTGATAGGTCAGGGATCTCTCGCTCTCTATTCTGATAGGTCAGGGATCTCTCGCTCTCTATTCTGATAAGTCAGGGATCTCTCTCTCTCTATTCTGATAGGTCAGGGATCTCTCGCTCTCTAAGGTGAATGCACCAATTTGTAAGTCGCTCTGGATAAGAGCGTCTGCTAAATGACTTAAATGTAAAATGTAAATGTATTCTGATAGGTCAGGGATCTCTCTCTCTCTCTATTCTGATAGGTCAGGGATCTCTCTCTCTCTATTCTGATAGGTCAGGGATCTCTCGCTCTCTATTCTGATAGGTCAGGGATCTCTCTCTCTCTATTCTGATAGGTCAGGGATCTCTCGCTCTCTATTCTGATAGGTCAGGGATCTCTCTCTCTCTATTCTGATAGGTCAGGGATCTCTCTCTCTCTCTATTCTGATAGGTCAGGGATCTCGCTCTCTCTATTCTGATAGGTCAGGGATCTCTCTCTCTCTATTCTGATAGGTCAGGGATCTCTCACTCTCTATTCTGATAGGTCAGGGATCTCTCGCTCTCTATTCTGATAGGTCAGGGATCTCTCTCTCTCTATTCTGATAGGTCAGGGATCTCTCGCTCTCTATTCTGATAGGTCAGGGATCTCTCGCTCTCTATTCTGATAGGTCAGGGATCTCTCTCTCTCTATTCTGATAGGTCAGGGATCTCTCTCTCTATTCTGATAGGTCAGGGATCTCTCGCTCTCTATTCTGATAGGTCAGGGATCTCTCTCTCTCTATTCTGATAGGTCAGGGATCTCTCTCTCTCTATTCTGATAGGTCAGGGATCTCTCTCTCTCTATTCTGATAGGTCAGGGATCTCTCGCTCTCTATTCTCTCTCTCTATTCTGATTCTGATTCTGAGGTCAGGGATCTCTCTCTCTCTATTCTGATAGGTCAGGGATCTCTCACTCTCTATTCTGATAGGTCAGGGATCTCTCTCTCTCTATTCTGATAGGTCAGGGATCTCTCTCTCTCTATTCTGATAGGTCAGGGATCTCTCGCTCTCTATTCTGATAGGTCAGGGATCTCTCTCTCTCTCTATTCTGATAGGTCAGGGATCTCTCGCTCTCTATTCTGATAGGTCAAGGATCTCTCTCTCTCTATTCTGATAGGTCAGGGATCTCTCTCTCTCTATTCTGATAGGTCAGGGATCTCTCTCTCTATTCTGATAGGTCAGGGATCTCTCGCTCTCTATTCTGATAGGTCAAGGATCTCTCTCTCTCTATTCTGATAGGTCAGGGATCTCTCTCTCTATTCTGATAGGTCAGGGATCTCTCTCTCTCTATTCTGATAGGTCAGGGATCTCTCGCTCTCTATTCTGATAGGTCAGGGATCTCTCTCTCTCTCTTCTGATAGGTCAGGGATCTCTCGCTCTCTATTCTGATAGGTCAGGGATCTCTCTCTCTCTATTCTGATAGGTCAGGAGGGTGTGACTCAAAACATGGAGATTTGGATCTGATCATTCAGCCCATTAAGAATCCCTGTGCTCTCCTTCTGGCCAATCAGAAACAAACTAAAAACTTACAAAACTAATCTAAAACATGAAAAGTAATTTTCCCTTTTTATGAAGCTACACCAAGCTATCCCTTTTAAACCAAACATTTATAGAATTATTATCAGAAAAAATATTTGTCAAAAATCCATCATACAGTTTGACTTTGAATATAATTTGATTTGATGTCATAGAAACAAAGACCTGACATGACTTATAGACTGTGATTATGATGAAGACAAGAACAGTTCATCGTCTTCATCACGTTGGCTGATCAACAGACAGTCCTGTTCATATGGCACCTAGCTGTCTCTTCATCACGTTGGCTGATCAACAGACAGTCCTGTTTACCTCGGTCTCATCGTTGTCACAACAGTCAACAGTCCTGTTCACATGGCACCGAGTTCCAATGTCTAAAAACACTCATGGATGGTTTGAAGCACCAATTGAAGTACCAGATTCATAAACATTTCTCAGATCGTTTTCGTTTTTTTTTCTCTCTCTCTTTCTCATGTTCATCTCTCCAGTTCTAAAACTCTTGAGCGTCCTCCACCTGTTTGTGATAATCCTCATCCAGGGGGTTGTCTGGACACTTCTGCCCGTTGTTAGGAGGCCTGACCTGGTTATAGCGACTCCAGTCCCCCTTACAGATGATCCAGGGCAGGACGTCGACCTTGTAGTGGAGGTCAGCAGAGAACTCGTTGCTGATGAGGTTGGGTGTTCCTGCTCCTTTACCCCGGGTGATGAGCTTCATGTTGTCATTGTAGCAGCAGTGCTGTGCGGCCAGGGTAGTGGACTCTAGAGTTAACATGGAGCGGATGCAGCACCGGGCCGTGGGTTTGTAGATCTCTAGTTTCTCCTTGGGGCCGCTGGCGTCTTTCCAGCGGAAGGCCCGGCGTGTGGCGGGGTCGGGGACGTCGGCCGTGCTGTAGGCCACCTCGGTGGGGTAGGAGCAGGGGCAGCTGGGGAGGTCGTTGGACACTTTGGTCATGTATTTCCTCAGGAACTCAGACTTACAGTTCATCCAGCGTTCACAGCTGTCTGTGTCTAGAAGACATTAGAGACAGAGTTAGTCTGGATCTCTCCCTACAGCTGTCTGTGTCTAGAAGACATTAGAGACAGAGACAGAGACAGAGTTAGTTAGCCTGGATCTCTCCCTACAGCTGTCTGTGTCTAGAAGACATTAGAGACAGAGACAGAGTTAGTCTGGATCTCTCCCTACGGCTGTCTGTGTCTAGAAGACATTAGAGACAGAGACAGAGTTAGTCTGGATCTCTCCCTACAGCTGTCCGTGTCTAGAAGACATTAGAGACAGAGACAGAGTTAGTCTGGATCCCTCCCTACAGCTGTCTGTGTCTAGAAGACATTAGAGACAGAGACAGAGTTAGTCTGGATCTCTCCCTACAGCTGTCTGTGTCTAGAAGACATTAGAGACAGAGACAGAGTTAGTCTGGATCTCTCCCTACAGCTGCCTGTGTCTAGAAGACATTAGAGACAGAGACAGAGTTAGTCTGGATCTCTCCCTACAGCTGCCTGTGTCTAGAAGACAGAGACAGAGACAGAGACAGAGTTAGTCTGGATCTCTCCCTACAGCCGTCCGTGTCTAGAAGACATTAGAGACAGAGACATAGTTAGCCTGGATCTCTCCCTACAGCTGTCTGGGTCTAAAAGAGACAGAGCTAATTAGTCTGGATCTCTCCCTACAGCTGTCCGTGTCTAGAAGACATGAGAGACAGAGACAGAGTTAGTCTGGATCTCTCCCTACAGCTGTCTGTGTCTAGAAGAGGCAGAGTTAATCTGGATCTCTCCCTACAGCTGTCTGGGTCTAAAAGAGACAGGGTTAATTAGTCTGGATCTCTCCCTACAGCTGTCTGTGTCTAGAAGAGACAGGGTTAATTAGTCTGGATCTCTCCCTACAGCTGTCTGTGTCTAGAAGAGACAGGGTTAGTTAGTCACCTATGCACCCTGTCTCTCTCTTTCTCTCCCACCCCCATTTTCTCTCTCTCTCTCTCTCTCTCTCTCTCTCTCTGTCTCTGTCTCTGTCTCTGTCTCTGTCTCTGTCTCATACAAGATGGGAATAGGAGGATGCATATGTGTGCTAGGCTAGCTATTTATTTGATGGGTTCTTTTCTCCTTGCTAGCTGAGGATATTGGAACAGACACAGAGAGCAGAACATTACAGAATGCTTGGCTCTCTTCCTGTCCTGATGCAGAATGAGAAAGAATGATGAGGGCCCAGGGAGGACTGGGCCATAGAAATATATTGACTAGAACAGACATATCCTCACAGATCAATGGGCTGTCTGGGAGGACTGGGCCATAGAAATATATTGACTAGAACAGACATATCCTCACAAATCAATGGGCTGTCTGGGAGGACTGGGCCATAGAAATATATTGACTAGAACAGACATATCCTCACAAATCAATGGGCTGTCTGGGAGGACTGGGCCATAGAAATATATTGACTAGAACAGACATATCCTCACAAATCAATGGGCTGACTGGGAGGACTGGGCCATAGAAATATATTGACTAGAACAGACATATCCTCACAGATCAATGGGCTGACTGGGAGGACTGGGCCATAGAAATATATTGACTACAACAGACATATCCTCACAGATCAATGGGCTGACTGGGAGGACTGGGCCATAGAAATATATTGACTAGAACAGACATATCCTCACAAATCAATGGGCTGTCTGGGAGGACTGGGCCATAGAAATGTATTGACTAGAACAGACATATCCTCACAAATCAATGGGCTGTCTGGGAGGACTGGGCCATAGAAATGTATTGACTAGAACAGACATATCCTCACAAATCAATGGGCTGACTGGGAGGACTGGGCCGCTGTTTTAGGTCCATTCAGAAAGTAACCCTGACCTGGACATTCATGCTGAATAGAATCGCTGTTGCGTTTGACAGTGGAGGAAACCTGATGTTTAGATACATGAGGGGAAAATGACAAAAAAGACTACTGAAAGAAGAGTCTTACCGACACCAAAGAGCTCTGTAGCGTTGAACTCATCGGTTCCAGCCAGCAGACTGACCTCAGTGGCGGCTGTCTTGAAAGCATCTTCGATACCTTTAGACAGACACACGGTCAGTTAATGACGCAACAGGAAGAAAGATGTAAGCACAGTAAACACACCGTGTACTTCCCGCTTCCTGTTTCACACGCTGTGTACTTCCTGTTTCCTGTTTCACACCCCGTGTACTTCCCGCTTCCTGTTTCACACGCTGTGTACTTCCTGTTTCCTGTTTCACACCCCGTGTACTTCCCGCTTCCTGTTTCACACGCTGTGTACTTCCTGTTTCCTGTTTCACACCCCGTGTATTTCCTGTGTCACTTTGACCTCCTATAATACTGAAGTGATGTTAATTTAAAAAAATCTACAGGTATTTATCATCCCTTTAAAAATCTACAGGTATTTATCATCCCTTTAAATATCTACAGGTATTTATCATCCCTTTAAATATCTACAGGTATTTATCATCCCTTTAAATATCTACAGGTATTTATCATCCCTTTAAATATCTACAGGTATTTATCATCCCTTTAAATATCTACAGGTATTTATCATCCCTTTAAATATCTACAGGTATTTATCATCCCTTTAAATATCTACAGGTATTTATCATCCCTTTAAATATATACAAATATATTTATCATCCCTTTAAATATCTACAGGTATTTATCATCTACATCCCTTTAAATGTCTACAGGTATTTATCATCCCTTTAAATATCTAATATTTATCATCCCTTTAAAATCAGGTCCCTTTAAATATCTACAGGTATTTATCATCCCTTTAAATATCTACAGGTATTTATCATCCCTTTAAAAATCTACAGGTATTTATGACATGTAAAAATAAATGTAAATATGACAGTGACCATTTAAACATGTGACCTGGATCCAATGACACAAATAAAGTAAAATAGGTTCAGAACACAGCCTGTCACACTGTCCTCACCTGGGCAGGTCAGCAAGCTGCCTCAATCAGGGGGTTCAGAACACACAGCCTGTCACACTGTCCTCACCTGGGCAGGTCAGCAAGCTGCCTCAATCAGGGGGTTCAGAACACACAGCCTGTCACACTGTCCTCACCTGGGCAGGTCAGCAAGCTGCCTCAATCAAGGGGTTCAGAACACACAGCCTGTCACACTGTCCTCACCTGGGCAGGTCAGCAAGCTGCCTCAATCAAGGGGTTCAGAACACAGCCTGTCACACTGTCCTCACCTGGGCAGGTCAGCAAGCTGCCTCAATCAGGGGGTTCAGAACACACAGCCTGTCACACTGTCCTCACCTGGGCAGGTCAGCAAGCTGCCTCAATCAGGGGGTTCAGAACACAGCCTGTCACACTGTCCTCACCTGGGCAGGTCAGCAAGCTGCCTCAATCAGGGGGTTCAGAACACACAGCCTGTCACACTGTCCTCACCTGGGCAGGTCAGCAAGCTGCCTCAATCAGGGGGTTCAGAACACAGCCTGTCACACTGTCCTCACCTGGGCAGGTCAGCAAGCTGCCTCAATCAGGGGGTTCAGAACACAGCCTGTCACACTGTCCTCACCTGGGCAGGTCAGCAAGCTGCCTCAATCAGGGGGTTCAGAACACACAGCCTGTCACACTGTCCTCACCACTGGGCAGGTCAGCAAGCTGCCTCAATCAGGGGGTTCAGAACACAGCCTGTCACACTGTCCTCACCTGGGCAGGTCAGCAAGCTGCCTCAATCAGGGGGTTCAGAACACACAGCCTGTCACACTGTCCTCACCTGGGCAGGTCAGCAAGCTGCCTCAATCAGGGGGTTCAGAACACACAAGCCTGTCACACTGTCCTCACCTGGGCAGGATGGCATGTCACAGGTGCGTGACTCAGTGGCAGTGCAGGCATAACCACATGACCTGGTCCTCTTCTGGTTCCCGTTCTTACAGGTTACACTGCATGGAGACCAGTTACTCCAGTCACCCTCTCCATCTATATAGTCTGGAGAGGAGCGAGAGAGGGGGGGGGGGGGAGAGAGAGATCAACATCAACAAAGAGTGTGACTTTACAGTGAAATGCTTAATTATGAATTACTTACTAGTCGTTTTAAAAAAAATAAAAAAATAAACAAATAAATGAAAAGAAAATAGTACCACAATACATAACAAAAAAAAGGCTATATAGAAGTAGTACAGGTAGTCAGTGTCCTGGGGTACGAGGTAGTAATGAGTCGCTGTCCTGGGGTACGAGGTAGTAGTGAGTCAGTGTACTGGGATACGAGGTAGTAGTGAGTCAGTGTCCTGGGGTACGAGGTAGTAATGAGTCAGTGTCCTGGGGTATGAGGTAGTAGTGAGTCAGTGTCCTGGGGTACAAGGTAGTAGTGAGTCAGTGTCCTGGGGTATGAGGTAGTAATGAGTCAGTGTCCTGGGGTACGAGGTAGTAGTGAGTCAGTGTCCTGGGGTACGAGGTAGTAGTGAGTCAGTGTCCTGGGGTACGAGGTAGTAGTGAGTCGCTGTCCTGGGGTACGAGGTAGTAATGAGTCAGTGTCCTGGGGTACGAGGTAGTAGTGAGTCAGTGTCCTGGGGTATGAGGTAGTAGTGAGTCAGTGTCCTGGGGTACGAGGTAGTAGTGAGTCAGTGTCCTGGGGTACGAGGTAGTAGTGAGTCAGTGTCCTGGGGTACGAGGTAGTAATGAGTCAGTGTCCTGGGGTACGAGGTAGTAGTGAGTCGCTGTCCTGGGGTACGAGGTCAGTGTCCTGGGGTATGAGGTAGTAGTGAGTCAGTGTCCTGGGGTATGAGGTAGTAGTGAGTCAGTGTCCTGGGGTACGAGGTAGTAGTGAGTCAGTGTCCTGGGGTGAGGTAGTAGTGAGTCAGTGTCCTGGGGTACGAGGTAGTAGTGAGTCAGTGTCCTGGGGTACGAGGTAGTAATGAGTCAGTGTCCTGGGGTACGAGGTAGTAGTGAGTCGCTGTCCTGGGGTACGAGGTAGTAGTGAGTCAGTGTCCTGGGGTACGAGGTAGTAGTGAGTCAGTGTCCTGGGGTACGAGGTAGTAATGAGTCGCTGTCCTGGAGTACGAGGTAGTAATGAGTCAGTGTACTGGGGTACGAGGTAGTAATGAGTCGCTGTCCTGGGGTACGAGGTAGTAATGAGTCAGTGTCCTGGGGTACGAGGTAGTAATGAGTCAGTGTCCTGGGGTACGAGGTAGTAATGAGTCAGTGTCCTGGGGTATGAGGTAGTAATGAGTCAGTGTACTGGGGTACGAGGTAGTAGTGAGTCGGTGTCCTGGGGTATGAGGTAGTAATGAGTCAGTGTACTGGGGTACGAGGTAGTAATGAGTGAGCGTACTGGGGTACGAGGTAGTAATGAGTCAGCGTACTGGGGTACGAGGTAGTAATGAGTCAGCGTCCTGGGGTACGAGGTAGTAATGAGTCAGTGTACTGGGGTACGAGGTAGTAATGAGTCAGTGTACTGGGGTACGATGTAGTAATGAGTCAGTGTACTGGAGGGGGTGGGGGTCATGGAGGGATTGTGAGGGGCCATGGAGAGGGGGTGGGGGTCATGGAGGGAGTATGAGGGGTCATGGAGGGGGTGTGGGAGGTCATGGATGGGGTGTGGGAGGTCATGGGGGGTGTGGGAGGTCATGGATGGGGTGTGGGAGGTCATGGATGGGGTGTGGGAGGTCATATATGGGGTGTGGGAGGTCATGGAGGGGGTGTGGGAGGTCATGGATGGGGTGTGGGAGGTCATATATGGGGTGTGGGAGGTCATGGAGGGGTGTGGGAGGTCATGGATGGGGTGTGGGGGTCATGGATGGGGTGTGGGGGTCATGGAGGGGGTGTGGGCGTTATGGATGGGGGTGTGGGGTCAAGGAAGGGGGTTGTGGGGTCAGGGCTGGGGTGTGGGGGTCATGGAGTTCGTGTGGGGGTCATGGAGGAGGGTGTGAGTGGTCATGGATTGGGTGTGGGGGTCATGGAGGGAGTGTGAGGGGTCATGGAGTGGGTGTGAGGGTCGTGGATGGGGTGTGGGTGGGTCATGGATTGGGGTGTGGTTGGGTCATGGATTGGGGTGTGGTTGGGTCATGGATTGGGGTGTGGGTGGGTCATGGATTGGGGTGTGGGTGGGTCATGGATTGGGTGTGGGGTCATGGTGGGGGTGTGGGGGTCAAGGATGGGGTCAAGGATGGGGGTGTGGGGGTCATGGAGGGGGTGTGGGTCGTCATGGATGGGGTGTGGGGGTCATGGATTGGGTGTGGGTGTCATGGATAGGGTGTGGGGGTCATGGTGGGGGTGTGGGGGTCATGGATGGAGTGTGGGGCGTCATGGTGGGGGGTGGGGGTCATGGATTGGGGGGGTGGAGTCTTGGAGGGGGGGATAATAGTTCCCTTTGACTTTGACTCTCAGACAAGCTTACACACTCACTCACACAGGGCAGAGTGAGTGTTTTCAGTGTTTACAAAAACACACCAGGAAGCATTTGGCAACAAAACAAACAATATAATCCAGGAAACCAGGGAGGTTAACACACTGTAATAATGACAAATGAGGTGTAAAAAAAAATCAAATCAAATAGTTTTGTTTTAGCATAAGACACATTCAAATGAGTCTGGGCTGGGGTTGGTTCAGTCTAGTGTTTTTCTGGAAGTGGGGGCTGAAATGCCAAGAATTCCTTTTTTACTTCCAATTAACATTAATGGGATCACTTTGATAATCATACCTGGAAACCTTTCCTCTGCCCGGGCTCAGGAGAATGTTTTTCACATGTAGAGTTCTCTTACATGTGAACTCAGGAGAATGTTTTTCACATGTAGAGTTCTCTTACATGTGAACTCAGGAGAATGTTTTTCACATGTAGAGTTCAATTACATGTGAACTCAGGAGAACGTTTTTCACATGTAGAGTTCAATTACATGTGAACTCAGGAGAACGTTTTTCATATGTAGAGTTCAATTACATGTGAACTCAGGAGAATGTTTTTCACATGTAGAGTTCTCTTACATGTGAACTCAGGAGAATGTTTTTCACATGTAGAGTTCTCTTACATGTGAACTCAGGAGAATGTTTTTCACATGTAGAGTTCTCTTACATGTGAACTCAGGAGAATGTTTTTCACATGTAGAGTTCTCTTATATGTGAACTCAGGAGAACGTTTTTCACATGTGAACTCAGGAACTCAGAGAATGTTTTTCACATGTAGAGTTCTCTTAACTCATGTTTTTCACATGAACTGTGAACTCAGGAGAATGTTTTTCACATGTAGAGTTCTCTTACATGTGAACTCAGGAAAATGTTTTTCACATGTAGAATGTTTTTCACATGTAGAGTTCTCTTACATGTGAACTCAGGAGAATGTTTTTCACATGTAGAGTTCAATTACATGTGAACTCAGGAGAACGTTTTTCACATGTAGAGTTCTCTTACATGAGAACTCAGGAGAATGTTTTTCACATGTAGAGTTCTCTTACATGTGAACTGCAAATATGATTATCCACATGTGAATGTTTTTCACATGTAGAGTTCAATTACATGTGAACTCAGGAAAGTTTTAATGTTTTTCACATGTAGAGTTCAATTACATGTGAACTGAAAACATGTTTTTTTTCACATGTGAAACGTTCTCTTAACATGACTCCAAATGTAAATACATTACATGTGAAAACAGTTTTTCATGTGTTTTTGTTCTTTACATGTGAGATGCAAATATGATTATCCACATGTGAATGTTTTGTAGTGAGACAGCGTGCACACCCCTGGATAGGACACGATTCTCCTGTTTCGTTGAAAGTTTTAACGTTGAAACCCCCTGGACAGGACATTTCAATTCACATGTGAGGTGAAAACATGTTATTTTTTCCACACATGTGAAACGGTGTTGTTAACATGTGGACTCCAAATGTAAATACATTACATGTGAAAACAGTTATTTCATGTGTTTTTGTTGTTGTAAGAGCAGCTGTGAGATCACAGTCAGGACACCCCCTGGACAGGACACTAGTCTATCTCCTGTTTCTGTAGTGAGACAGCTTGATGTACAGGACACCCCCTGGACAGGACACTAGTCTATCTCCTGTTTCTGTAGTGAGACAGCTTGATGTACAGTACACACCCTGGATAGGACAGGACAGGGCACTAGTCTATCTCCTGTTTCTGTAGTGAGACAGCTTGATGTACCAGGACACCCCCTGGACAGGACACTAGTCTATCTCCTGTTTCTGTAGTGAGACAGCTTGATGTACAGTACACCCCCTGGACAGGACACTAGTCTATCTCCTGTTTCTGTAGTGAGACAGCTTGATGTACAGTACACCCCCTGGACAGGACACTAGTCTGTCTCCTGTTTCTGTAGTGAGACGGCTTGATGTACAGTACACCCCCTGGACAGGACACTAGTCTATCTCCTGTTTCTGTAGTGAGACAGCTTGATGTACAGTACACCCCCTGGACAGGACACTAGTCTATCTCCTGTTTCTGTAGTGAGACAGCTTGATGTACAGTACACCCCCTGGACAGGACACTAGTCTATCTCCTGTTTCTGTAGTGTGAGACAGCTTGATGTACCAGGACACCCCCTGGACAGGACACTAGTCTATCTCCTGTTTCTGTAGTGAGACAGCTTGATGTACCAGGACACCCCCTGGACAGGACACTAGTCTATCTCCTGTTTCTGTAGTGAGACAGCTTGATGTACCAGGACACCCCCTGGACAGGACACTAGTCTATCTCCTGTTTCTGTAGTGAGACAGCTTGATGTACCAGGACACCCCCTGGACAGGACACTAGTCTATCTCCTGTTTCTGTAGTGAGACAGCTTGATGTACCAGGACACCCCCTGGACAGGACACTAGTCTATCTCCTGTTTCTGTAGTGAGACAGCTTGATGTACCAGGACACCCCCTGGACAGGACACTAGTCTATCTCCTGCTTCTGTAGAGAGACAGCTTGATGTACCAGGACACCCCCTGGACAGGACACTAGTCTATCTCCTGTTTCTGTAGTGAGACAGCTTGATGTACCAGGACACCCCCTGGACAGGACACTAGTCTATCTCCTGTTTCTGTAGTGAGACGGCTTGATGTACCAGGACAGTCCAATAGTAGACAACTAGATAGTTGTCCATCCTCTGTGATTAAACATTGGATTTCAGTTTGAACGAGAACGTAACATATGGATAAATGATATTTGTCTCTCCATAACACCCACATTCCTCTGTAACTGTTGTTATGTTGGAGTCGGTGGACAGGCTGAGGCACGGTTGAGGATGTTACGGCTTCGCGAGGAGGGCAAATTCTTCCACAGCAGATTTATCTACCTAGCGGGCCAGTTGAGAATGATATGAGGGTTTGTTTGTTGTGTGGCAGCGCTAACGGAAGTGGTCACACACACACACACACACACACACACACACACACACACACACACACACACACACACACACACACACACACACACACACACACACACACACACACACACACACACACACACACACACACACACACACACACACACACACACAAATCCAGCTCATGGAACTAAATAATGTTAAAAGCTTCAATCACAGCCCAGTCTGGCCTGAAAGGACTGGAACCAGTACACTGTAGTTATTATGGTGTCAGCTACCTGCTAACTACACTGTAGTTATTATGGTGTCAGCTATCTGCTAACTACACTGTAGTTATTATGGTGTCAGCTCTCTGCTAACTACACTGTAGTTATTATGGTGTCAGCTTTCTGCTAACTACACTGTAGTTATTATGGTGTCAGCTATCTGCTAACTACACTGTAGTTATTATGGTGTCAGCTACCTGCTAACTACACTGTAGTTATTATGGTGTCAGCTAACTGCTAACTACACTGTAGTTATTATGGTGTCAGCTATCTGCTAACTACACTGTAGTTATTATGGTGTCAGCTACCTGCTAACTACACTGTAGTTATTATGGTGTCAGCTACCTGCTAAATACACTGTAGTTATTATGGTGTCAGCTATCTGCTAACTACACTGTAGTTATTATGGTGTCAGCTACCTGCTAACTACACTGTAGTTATTATGGTGTCAGCTATCTGCTAACTACACTGTAGTTATTATGGTGTCAGCTATCTGCTAACTACACTGTAGTTATTATGGTGTCAGCTATCTGCTAACTACACTGTAGTTATTATGGTGTCAGCTATCTGCTAACTACACTGTAGTTATTATGGTGTCAGCTATCTGCTAACTACACTGTAGTTATTATGGTGTCAGCTACCTGCTAACTACACTGTAGTTATTATGGTGTCAGCTACCTGCTAACTACACTGTAGTTATTATGGTGTCAGATACCTGCTAACTACACTGTAGTTATTATGGTGTCAGCTAACTACACTGTAGTTATTATGGTGTCGGCTATCTGCTAACTACACTGTAGTTATTATGGTGTCAGATACCTGCTAACTACACTGTAGTTATTATGGTGTCAGCTACCTGCTAACTACACTGTAGTTATTATGGTGTCAGATAACTGCTAACTACACTGTAGTTATTATGGTGTCAGCTAGGTCCCATCAGAACCAGACCTATAAACTGTCTATGTAGCTAGGTCACATCAGAACCAGACCTCTAGACTGTCTATGTAGCTAGCTCCCATCAGAACCATACCTTTAGACTGTCTATGTAGCTAGGTACCATCAGAACCAGACCTCTAGACTGTCTATGTAGCTAGGTACCATCAGAACCAGACCTCTAGACTGTCTATGTAGCTAGGTCACATCAGAACCATACCTTTAGACTGTCTATGTAGCTAGGTACCATCAGAACCAGACCTCTAGACTGTCTATGTAGCTAGGTACCATCAGAACCAGACCTCTAGACTGTCTATGTAGCTAGGTCCCATCAGAACCAGACCTCTAGACTGTCTATGTAGCTTGGTCACATCAGAACCAGACCTCTAGACTGTCTATGTAGCTAGGTCACATCAGCACCAGACCTCTAGACTGTCTATGTAGCTAGGTCCCATCAGAACCAGACCTATAAACTGTCTATGTAGCTAGGTCACATCAGAACCAGACCTCTAGACTGTCTATGTAGCTAGGTACCATCAGAACCAGACCTCTAGACTGTCTATGTAGTTAGGTCACATCAGAACCAGACCTCTAGACTGTCTATTTAGCTTGGTCCCCTCACACACACACAACACTCACCATATTCAGTCTGAGCCTTGCTGGTGCCTCCTCCTCCTCCTCCTGCTCCTCCTCCTGTGCCTCCTCCTCCTCCTCCTGCTCCTCCTCCTCCTCCTCCTGCTCCTCCTCCTCCTCTCCTCTCCCAGTCCCCAAGTGGCTTTAGGAAGTTACTATCCTCTGTGTCACCAACACCTCCTTTACCTCCCCCTCGTCCTTCACCTTCTCCCCTGTAGGGCGCCTGCTCCTCGGGCCTGCGGGGGGTCGAGACCGAGGAGGAGGTGGAGGAGGATTTCCACCAGTTTCTCCAGTTGGGAGCAGCCCATCCTGGTTTGTTCTCTTTCTTCAGGCCTTTCTCAGGCTCTGCTGCCTCTAGACCGTCCACCACCTCTATGGTCACCTGGAGGAGAGAGAGAGAGAGAGGCTCAGGGTCAAAGGTCAGAGTCTGTCTGGAGAAACAACTGCCCATTATGTACTGGAGTTGTACTTCATCAGTGTCTGCATTGTTTCCTTCTAATACTACATTCTAGATGTTTCTGACACAAAATACCAGTTGCTCTGATCTAACGATCACACCTGAGCAGTCCCACTGAGCCCGTCTGGGTAGCAGCAGTCAAATTTAATGTGGTCCTGACTCCCTCCCCCTCCTTCCCTTCTGTCCTTCCTAACTCCTGTGCCTCCCAGAAGAGAGGGGCGAACTTCCACCCCAATACAATGCCCCAACTACCCCCTCACCCACCTCAATCCTCTCCACCTAAACAGTGAGTTCAAAGGGTCTGCTCAACCTTCTCCAGAACCTGAAGGATCTGCTCAACCTTCTCCAGGACATGAAGGATCTGCTCAACCTTCTCCAGAACCTGAAGGGTCTGCTCAACCTTCTCCAGGACATGAAGGGTCTGCTCAACCTTCTCCAGGACATGAAGGATATGCTCAACCTTCTCCAGGACATGAATCTTAGGATCAAAGAGGTCCCACCCATACTCTCCTCCTCCTCTCACAGACCCCTCACTCATTGGTTCAATCGCTCCTTCTCCCCAGACCTGCTCCCTCTCTTCCTGCATCTTGAGATGCCTATACCCTTCTCGTCTCCTCCTATACCCTGAACCCTGTCTTAATGTTGTCTCTTCTCCTCGTCTCCTCCTATACCCTGAACCCTGTCTTAATGTTGTCTCTTCTCCTCGTCTCCTCCTATACCCTGAACCCCCTCTGTCTTAATGTTGTCTCTTCTCCTCGTCTCCTCCTATACCCTGAACCCTGTCTTAATGTTGTCTCTTCTCCTCGTCTCCTCCTATACCCTGAACCCTGTCTTAATGTTGTCTCTTCTCCTCGTCTCCTCCTATACCCTGAACCCTGTCTTAATGTTGTCTCTTCTCCTCGTCTCCTCCTATACCCTGAACCCTGTCTTAATGTTGTCTCTTCTCCTCGTCTCCTCCTATACCCTGAACCCTGTCTTAATGTTGACTCTTCTCGTCTCCTCCTATACCCTGAACCCTGTCTTAATGTTGTCTCTTCTCCTCTTCTCCTCCTATACCCTGAACCCTGTCTGTCTTAATGTTGTCTCTTCTCCTCGTCTCCTCCTATACCCTGAACCCTGTCTTAATGTTGACTCTTCTCGTCTCCTCCTATACCCTGAACCCTGTCTTAATGTTGTCTCTTCTCCTCTTCTCCTCCTATACCCTGAACCCTGTCTGTCTTAATGTTGTCTCTTCTCCTCGTCTCCTCCTATACCCTGAACCCTGTCTGTCTTAATGTTGTCTCTTCTCCTCGTCTCCTCCTATACCCTGAACCCTGTCTTAATGTTGACTCTTCTCGTCTCCTCCTATACCCTGAACCCTGTCTTAATGTTGTCTCTTCTCCTCTTCTCCTCCTATACCCTGAACCCTGTCTGTCTTAATGTTGTCTCTTCTCCTCGTCTCCTCCTATACCCTGAACCCTGTCTGTCTTAATGTTGTCTCTTCTCCTCGTCTCCTCCTATACCCTTCTCGTCTCCTCCTATACCCTGAACCCTGTCTGTCTTATTGTTGACTCTTCTCCTCGTCTCCTCCTATACCCTGAACCCTGTCTTATTGTTGTCTCTTCTCCTCGTCTCCTCCTATACCCTGAACCCTGTCTTAATGTTGACTCTTCTTCTCGTCTCCTCCTATACCCTGAACCCTGTCTGTCTTAATGTTGACTCTCCTCCTCGTCTCCTCCTATACCCTGAACCCCCTCTTAATGTTGTCTCTCCTATACCCTGAACCCTGTCTTCTTAATGTTGTCTCTTCTCCTCGTCTCCTCCTATACCCTGAACCCTGTCTGTCTTAATGTTGTCTCTTCTCCTCGTCTCCTCCTATACCCTGAACCCTGTCTGTCTTAATGTTGTCTCTTCTCCTCGTCTCCTCCTATACCCTGAACCCTGTCTGTCTTAATATTGTCTCTTCTCCTCGTCTCCTCCTATACCCTGAACCCTGTCTCATTGTTGACTCTTCTCCTCGTCTCCTCCTATACCCTGAACCCCCTCTGTCTTAATGTTGACTCTTCTCCTCGTCTCCTCCTATACCCTGAACCCCCTCTGTCTTAATGTTGTCTCTTCTCCTCGTCTCCTCCTATACCCTGAACCCCCTCTGTCTTAATGTTGTCTCTTCTCCTCGTCTCCTCCTATACCCTGAACCCTGTCTTAATGTTGACTCTTCTCGTTTCCTCCTATACCCTGAACCCTGTCTTAATGTTGACTCTTCTCCTCGTCTCCTCCTTTACCCTGAACCCCCTTTGTCTTAATGTTGTCTCTTCTCCTCGTCTCCTCCTATACCCTGAACCCTGTCTTAATGTTGGCTCTTCTCCTCGTCTCCTCCTATACCCTGAACCCTGTCTGTCTTAATGTTGTCTCTTCTCCTCGTCTCCTCCTATACCCTGAACCCTGTCTTAATGTTGTCTCTTCTCCTCCTATACCCTGAACCCTGTCTTAATGTTGTCTCTTCTCCTCGTCTCCTCCTATACCCTGAACCCCCTCTGTCTTAATGTTGTCTCTTCTCCTCGTCTCCTCCTATACCCTGAACCCTGTCTTAATGTTGTCTCTTCTCCTCGTCTCCTCCTATACCCTGAACCCTGTCTTAATGTTGTCTCTTCTCCTCGTCTCCTCCTATACCCTGAACCCTGTCTCATTGTTGACTCTTCTCCTCGTCTCCTCCTATACCCTGAACCCTGTCTTAATGTTGTCTCTTCTTCTCGTCTCCTCCTATACCCTGAACCCTGTCTTAATGTTGTCTCTTCTCCTCGTCTCCTCCTATACCCTGAACCCTGTCTGTCTTAATGTTGTCTCTTCTCCTCGTCTCCTCCTATACCCTGAACCCTGTCTTAATGTTGTCTCTTCTCCTCGTCTCCTCCTATACCCTGAACCCTGTCTTAATGTTGTCTCTTCTCCTCGTCTCCTCCTATACCCTGAACCCTGTCTTAATGTTGTCTCTTCTCCTCCTAGACAAAGACAGAGAGAGAGAGAGAGAGAGAGAGAGAGAGAGAGAGAGAGTGGGGAGATGGAAAGACAGAGACAGACAGACAGAGAGAGAGAGACAGAGAGACCGGCAGAGACAGAGAGAGAGAGGGAGAGAAGTGGGGAGATGGAAAGACAGAGAGAGAGAGAGAGAGAGAGAGAGAGAGAGAGAGAGAGAGAGAGAGAGAGAGAGAGAGGGACAGAGAGAGAGAGACAGGGACAGAGAGAGAGAGAGAGAGGGAGAGAGAAAGACAGGCAGAGACAGAGAGAGAGGGAGAGAAGTGGGGAGATGGAAAGACAGAGACAGACAGACAGAGAGAGAGAGACAGAGAGACCGGCAGAGACAGAGAGACAGAGAGAGGGAGAGAAGTGGGGAGATGGAGATGGAAGAGAGAGAGAGAGAGAGAGAGAGAGAGAGAGAGAGAGAGAGAGAGAGAGAGAGAGAGAGACAGGGACAGAGAGAGAGAGACAGGGACAGAGAGAGAGAGAGAGAGAGAGGGACAGAGAGAGAGACAGGCAGAGACAGAGAGACAGAGAGAGGGGGGGGGGACAGAGAAAGGGGGTAGTGATGTGCACCAGTGTATCCTGCCTCTTCCTGTTTGCTCTTCCTGCTCTGTGTGCTTGGGCAGCCATGTGGTCACACACACACAATGTTCTTCGTGGGGACCTAAAATGTATTTCCATTCAAAATCCTATTTTCTCTAAACCTAACCCTTACCATAACACTAACCCTGACCGGTAACCCTAACCCTAAACCTTACCATAACACTAACCCTGACAAGTAACCCTAACCCTTACCATAACACTAAACCTAACCCTTACCATAACACTAACCCTGACCGGTAACCCTAAACCTAACCATAATCCTATACCCTAACCCTATACCCTATACGCTAACCCCATACACTAACCCGATACCCTAACCCTATACCCTAACCCTATACCCATACCATATACCCTAACCCTATACCCTAACCCTATACCCTATCCATAATTGCAACTGTAACCTAATTCTAATCCCTAAAATTAAATTAGATTTTTTTCCTTCACGGGGAACCTGGGAAATGTCCCGACGAGGGAGAATATTCCTTGTTTTACTGTCCTACTTTTGTGGCTTTTTAGGTCCCATACAGTTAGAAGAACCAACCAACTCCCTATATTTGTCTGTCTGTGTCTCAGTGTTACCTGTATGTTGGGGTTCTGTCTGTTTATATCAGCCTTGGAGAGGTCAGGGAAGTTGCTGAGGTCCAGGAGGAAGGCCCCCGGCCCGTCTTTCTGCAGGCTGCCTCCGGTAGCCTGACTCTGGGCCCAAGGGAGGGCAGCAGGCCTCTGGGCTGACCGGTGCTCTGGTCCTCTCCGCTCCCCTGGGCCCTGGTGGGCTGATGAACTGCTCTCTTCTCTGACATTATTCTAGAAGACGGAAAGAGAGAGAGAGAGAGAGAGAGAGAGAGAGAGAGAGGGGGGAAGTGAGAGAGAACGAGGGAGAGAGAGAGAGAGAGAGGGCGAGGGGGGGAAGTGAGAGAGAGAGAGAGAGAGAGAGAGAGAGAGAGAGAGAGAGAGAGAGAGAGAGAGAGAGAGAGAGAGAGAGAGAGAACGAGGGAGAGAGAGAGAGAGAGAGAGAGAGGGCGAGGGGGGAAGTGAGAGAGAACGAGAGGGAGAGAGAGAGAGAGAGAGAGAGAGGGAGAGAGGGGGGAAGCGAGAGAGAGAAATTCCTTTCGATTACTTGATCATAAGGATGTAAATTTCCTTCATGACCCCCAAACAGAGGATCCAATCTAACCATAAACTATCTGAAAATGATTATCATGCTACGAAGAAAAGAACACACAAGTCACAGTCACCTGCAAGTCATCTGGACAAAATTCAGTTCACTCAACTAGGAAAGTTGAGAACACCTTTATTAAACCAGGTAGGCTAGTTGAGAACAATTACCTGAAGTCAGACACCTGTATTTAACCAGGTAGGCTAGTTGAGAACACCTTTATTTAACCAGGTAGGCTAGTTGAGAACACCTAGTTAACCAGGTAGAGAGCAAGTAAGTTAACTATTTTTTGTTATTGTACACCTGTATTTAACCAGGTAGGCTAGTTGAGAACACCTTTATTTAACCAGGTTGGCTAGTTGAGAACACCTGTATTTAACCAGGTAGGCTAGTTGAGAACACCTTTATTTAACCAGGTAGGCTAGTTGAGAACACCTGTATTTAACCAGGTAGGAAAGTTGAGAACACCTTTATTTAACCAGGTAGGCTAGTTGAGAACACCTGTATTTAACCAGGTAGGCTAGTTGAGAACACCTGTATTTAACCAGGTAGGCTAGTTGAGAACACCTGTATTTAACCAGGTAGGCTAGTTGAGAACACCTGTATTTAACCAGGTAGGCTAGTTGAGAACACCTTTATTTAACCAGGTAGGCTAGTTGAGAACACCTGTATTTAACCAGGTAGGCTAGTTGAGAACACCTGTATTTAACCAGGTAGGCTAGTTGAGAACACCTGTATTTAACCAGGTAGGCCAGTTGAGAACACCTTTATTTAACCAAGGCTAGTTGAGAACCAGGTAGGCTAGTTGAGAACACCTGTATTTAACCAGGTAGGAAAGTTGAGTACAAGTACAACTGCGACCTGGCCAAGATAAAGCAAAGCAGCGCGACACATATGGAATAAACAAGCGTACGGTCAAAAACACAACAGTGTATGATCAATATGACCTTCCTTAAACCAACAGAAAGAGAACCATTTCTTATGGCTCAGGTCTCCTGTTAGATCTGTGCCAGTTTGAGGGATGGGGAAGGTCAGTCTCTTCCTGTACAGCTGCCCCTCCATAGAGACCTAGCTGACCTGACCCCCATAAAGAAACACGCATCTACATTAGATTGATATTTCAGGATGACGGGGACACATGGTTTACATGTGTATGACAGAGGGCAGAGGGTTCAACCAGTCCAAACCAGCTGCCCCAGTCCAAACCAGCTGCCCCAGTCTGCCCCAGTCCAAACCAGCTGCCCAAACCAGCTGCCCCAGTCCAAACCAGCTGCCCCAGTCCAAACCAGCTGCCCCAGTCCAAACCAGCTGCCCCAGTCCAAACCAGCTGCCCCAGTCCAAACCAGCTGACCCAGTCTCACACTAGAGGGCAGAGGGTCCAACCAGTCTAAACCAGCTGACCCAGTCTAAACCAGCTGACCCAGTCCAAACCAGCTGCCCCAGTCCAAACCAGCTGCCCCAGTCCAAACCAGCTGCCCCAGTCCAAACCAGCTGCCCCAGTCTCAACAAGGCAGAGTTCATCTCAGCCTATGCCTCCCTCCAGTCCCTCGACTTCTTGGCACTAACGGAAACATGGATCACCACAGACAACACTGCTACTCCTACTGCTCTCTCTTCGTCCGCCCACGTGTTCTCGCTCACCCCGAGAGCTTCTGGTCAGCGGGGTGGTGGCACCGGGATCCTCATCTCTCCCAAGTGGTCATTCTCTCTTTCTCCCCTTACCCATCTGTTTATCGCCTCCTATGAATTCCATGCTGTCACAGTTACCAGCCCTTTCAAGCTTAACATCCTTATCATTTATCGCCCTCCAGGTTCCCTCGGAGAGTTCATCAATGAGCTTGATGCCTTGATAAGCTCCTTTCCTGAGGACGGCTCACCTCTCACAGTTCTGGGCGACTTTAACCTCCCCACGTCTACCTTTGACTCATTCCTCTCTGCCTCCTTCTTTCCACTCCTCTCCTCTTTTGACCTCACCCTCTCACCTTCCCCCCCTACTCACAAGGCAGGCAATACGCTCGACCTCATCTTTACTAGATGCTGTTCTTCCACTAACCTCATTGCAACTCCCCTCCAAGTCTCCGACCACTACCTTGTATCCTTTTCCCTCTCGCTCTCATCCAACACCTCCCACACTGCCCCTACTCGGATGGTATCGCGCCGTCCCAACCTTCGCTCTCTCTCCCCGCTACTCTCTCCTCTTCCATCCTATCATCTCTTCCCTCCGCTCAAACCTTCTCCAACCTATCTCCTGATTCTGCCTCCTCAACCCTCCTCTCCTCCCTCTCTGCATCCTTTGACTCTCTATGTCCCCTATCCTCCAGGCCGGCTCGGTCCTCCCCTCCCGCTCCGTGGTTCGATGACTCATTGCGAGCTCACAGAACAGGGCTCCGGGCAGCCGAGCGGAAATGGAGGAAAACTCGCCTCCCTGCGGACCTGGCATCCTTTCACTCCCTCCTCTCTACATTTTCCTCCTCTGTCTCTGCTGCTAAAGCCACTTTCTACCATGCTAAATTCCAAGCATCTGCCTCTAACCCTAGGAAGCTCTTTGCCACCTTCTCCTCCCTCCTGAATCCTCCTCCCCCTCCCCCCTCCTCCCTCTCTGCAGACGACTTCGTCAACCATTTTGAAAAGAAGGTCGACGACATCCGATCCTCGTTTGCTAAGTCAAACGACACCGCTGGTTCTGCTCACACTGCCCTACCCTGTGCTCTGACCTCTTTCTCCCCTCTCTCTCCAGATGAAATCTTGCGTCTTGTGACGGCCGGCCGCCCAACAGCCTGCCCGCTTGACCCTATCCCCTCCCCTCTTCTCCAGACCATTTCCGGAGACCTTCTCCCTTACCTCACCTCGCTCATCAACTCATCCCTGACCGCTGGCTACGTCCCTTCCGTCTTCAAGAGAGCGAGAGTTGCACCCCTTCTGAAAAAACCTACACTCGATCCCTCCGATGTCAACAATTACAGACCAGTATCCCTTCTTTCTTTTCTCTCCAAAACTCTTGAACGTGCCGTCCTTGGCCAGCTCTCCCGCTATCTCTCTCTGAATGACCTTCTTGATCCAAATCAGTCAGGTTTCAAGACTAGTCATTCAACTGAGACTGCTCTCCTCTGTATCACGGAGGCGCTCCGCACTGCTAAAGCTAACTCTCTCTCCTCTGCTCTCATCCTTCTAGATCTATCGGCTGCCTTCGATACTGTGAACCATCAGATCCTCCTCTCCACCCTCTCCGAGTTGGGCATCTCCGGCGCGGCCCACGCTTGGATTGCGTCCTACCTGACAGGTCGCTCCTACCAGGTGGCGTGGCGAGAATCTGTCTCCTCACCACGCGCTCTCACCACTGGTGTCCCCCAGGGCTCTGTTCTAGGCCCTCTCCTATTCTCGCTATACACCAAGTCACTTAGCTCTGTCATAACCTCACATGGTCTCTCCTATCATTGCTATGCAGACGACACACAACTAATCTTCTCCTTTCCCCCTTCTGATGACCAGGTGGCGAATCGCATCTCTGCATGTCTGGCAGACATATCAGTGTGGATGACGGATCACCACCTCAAGCTGAACCTCGGCAAGACGGAGCTGCTCTTCCTCCCGGGGAAGGACTGCCCGTTCCATGATCTCGCCATCACGGTTGACAACTCCATTGTGTCCTCCTCCCAGAGCGCTAAGAACCTTGGTGTGATCCTGGACAACACCCTGTCGTTCTCAACCAACATCAAGGCGGTGGCCCGTTCCTGTAGGTTCATGCTCTACAACATCCGCAGAGTACGACCCTGCCTCACACAGGAAGCGGCGCAGGTCCTAATCCAGGCACTTGTCATCTCCCGTCTGGATTACTGCAACTCGCTGTTGGCTGGGCTCCCTGCCTGTGCCATTAAACCCCTTCAACTCATCCAGAACGCCGCAGCCCGTCTGGTGTTCAACCTTCCCAAGTTCTCTCACGTCACCCCGCTCCTCCGTTCTCTCCACTGGCTTCCAGTTGAAGCTCGCATCCGCTACAAGACCATGGTGCTTGCCTATGGAGCTGTGAGGGGAACGGCACCTCAGTACCTCCAGGCTCTGATCAGGCCCTACACCCAAACAAGGGCACTGCGTTCATCCACCTCTGGCCTGCTCGCCTCCCTACCACTGAGGAAGTACAGCTCCCGCTCAGCCCAGTCAAAACTGTTCGCTGCTCTGGCCCCCCAATGGTGGAACAAACTCCCTCACGACGCCAGGACAGCGGAGTCAATCACCACCTTCCGGAGACACCTGAAACCCCACCTCTTTAAGGAATACCTAGGATAGGATAAGTATTCCCTCTCACCCCCCTTTAAGATTTAGATGCACTATTGTAAAGTGACTGTTCCACTGGATGTCATAAGGTGAATGCACCAATTTCTAAGTCTCTCTGGATAAGAGCGTCTGCTAAATGACTTAAATGTAATGTAATGTAAACCAGCTGCCCCAGTCTAAACCAGCTGCCCCAGTCCAAACCAGCTGACCCAGTCCAAACCAGCTGACCCAGTCCAAACCAACTGACCCAGTCCAAACCAGCTGACTCTGGGACAAAATGGGCTCTGTAGGGGCTCTAAAGGAAGCTGCTGTGAACTCTGGGACAAAATGGGCTCTGTAGGGGCCCTAAAGGAAGCTGCTCAGAACTCTGGGACAAAATGGGCTCTGTAGGGGCCCTAAAGGAAGTTGCTCAGACTCTGGATGCATTACAAATGTAAACTACATGCGGGTACACCACCAGGCATAGAGCGAGAGAAGGGCATCACACTCTGGTCCTCACAGTGACACTAGACATACTGGACAACCTTACCCCTACAGGAGGATCTCTGTGTATTTCTTGTTGCGCTACACGTGATTACACAGGTGATACTTCTCCTTGTAGTTTAATAAAGAGCTTTCAGACAAGACAAGTGGGGGGCCAGACCCCAGACCTTCCCTATAATCAAAGGAAGGACATGAACTCTAACCAAAGCTCCTCTATCTCAATCAAAACACAGAATGTCATCATTTTGATCACCAGAACGTACAAACAAAGTCGTTAAAAATGCAAAAGATGGAAGTGTGGCTATTGAAACATTTAGAATATGAGAAGAACGACGCACAACTGCCACCACAAAGAGCCTTTAAGACCACGATTGGCTGGGAGCTAAACAGGACATGGTAAGGGCTCATTTCAGCACGGCAGGATACACACACACACAGCCCTGGCCCCCAGCCACTGTCCAGCCCTCCATATGAACATCACAGGAACCTCTGTGGTTGTTTCAGGGTGGTCTAAGATCAGATGTGATAACCTTCTCTTCTTGGCCCTCAGAAGTCCCTGTTTGTAATTGAACTCCTGGGAGAGTAAAGAAGGGCTCTTCTGGACAGGCACACTCATTTCATCCTACAGATATCTGGAGAAACAGGAAACAGTCTCCTACAGATATCTGGAGAAACAGGGAACAGTCTCCTACAGATATCTGGAGAAACAGGACACAGTCTCCTACAGATATCTGGAGAAACAGGGAACAGTCTCCTACAGATATCTGGAGAAACAGGACACAGTCTCCTACAGATATCTGGAGAAACAGGGAACAGTCTCCTACAGATATCTGGAGAAACAGGACACAGTCTCCTACAGATATCTGGAGAAACAGGACACAGTCTCCTACAGATATCTGGAGAAACAGGACACAGTCTCCTACAGATATCTGGAGAAACAGGGAACAGTCTCCTACAGATATCTGGAGAAACAGGGAACAGTCTCCTACAGATATCTGGAGAAACAGGACACAGTCTCCTACAGATATCTGGAGAAACAGGACACAGTCTCCTACAGATATCTGGAGAAACAGGGAACAGTCTCCTACAGATATCTGGAGAAACAGGACACAGTCTCCTACAGATATCTGGAGAAACAGGGAACAGTCTCCTACAGATATCTGGAGAAACAGGACACAGTCTCCTACAGATATCTGGAGAAACAGGACACAGTCTCCTACAGATATCTGGAGAAACAGGGAACAGTCTCCTACAGATATCTGGAGAAACAGGGAACAGTCTCCTACAGATATCTGGAGAAACAGGACACAGTCTCCTACAGATATCTGGAGAAACAGGACACAGTCTCCTACAGATATCTGGAGAAACAGGGAACAGTCTCCTACAGATATCTGGAGAAACAGGACACAGTCTCCTACAGATATCTGGAGAAACAGGGAACAGTCTCCTACAGATATCTGGAGAAACAGGACACAGTCTCCTACAGATATCTGGAGAAACAGGACACAGTCTCCTACAGATATCTGGAGAAACAGGACACAGTCTCCTACAGATATCTGGAGAAACAGGGAACAGTCTCCTACAGATATCTGGAGAAACAGGACACAGTCTCCTACAGATATCTGGAGAAACAGGGAACAGTCTCCTACAGATATCTGGAGAAACAGGACACAGTCTCCTACAGATATCTGGAGAAACAGGACACAGTCTCCTACAGATATCATGCAGCCTACCTTTGGGCCAATCCAGTTATCCCAGTGTGGACCTAAGTCCAGTGTTATAGAGCCTTTAAGACCCGTTATTCATGCTAGATCTTCCCCCTTTCCTCGCCACCAAGGAAGTGTTTTCATTTGAAGATCAAAACAATTTCTCAGGTAATCCGGGGCCTCCCGGGATTCTGTTCCCCTCCCCTCTCCTCACACCCTGAAAACCCATGAATGAAACTCCGCACACAGAGGTCCTATTTTTACCCCCCTTTTCCTGCTTCCTCCTTTTTCACTTTGCCAGGAGATTAGGAGGAGGAAGAGGAGGCAGAGAAGACCAGGAGATTAGGAGGAGGAAGAGGAGGCAGAGAAGACGAGTAGATGAGGAGGAAGAGAAGAGGAGAAGACGAGGAGCAGAAAAGGGGGTGAGGAGGGAGAGGAGGAGGAGAGGGGAAGGAGGAGGAGAAAGAGGAGAAGACGAGGAGCAGAAAAGGGGATGAGGAGGGAGAGGAGGAGAGGGGAAGGTTGAAGAGGAGGATGTTTTCCAATGGGTAACCACTCAGGGGGCAGTCCCCCCCCCTGGGGAAAGGGACAGGAAATGAAGGCAGGGTACACTGGGCCCAGATGCTGCTGCTCAACCAGCTGCTCCCCCCGTGTGTTTTCTTATCGTCTCATCTCTCAAACTTGGTAAACTGTATATTTTGTTTTAAAATATTTGACTTTAAATCAATTAAAGCTACAATATGTAACTTTATGGACGACCTGACCCCCAAATTCACATAGAAATGTGAGTTATAGATCTGTCATCCTCATTGAAAGCAAGTCTGAGAGGCGGTAGATCTGTTCTGTGTGTGCTATTTCTGTGCTTCCCGTTCATAAATTTTGTTTTTGAATCTTGTACTTTTGGTTGTGTACACCAGCTTCAATATTTTCGGTAATGGACAATGTATTTTACAGCGGTTTAGATGGTACAATGATTCTCTACACTATAGTTACTTGTTTTGTCACATAAACTGAAATTAGGCAAACTATTCGATAAAAATTTTAGCAACCAGGAAATGGAGGAGCGCTTTCTGCATAGTGCATCTTTAACACAAGGAGAAGGAGGACATCGCATTTGCAGATTGTAAACCACTTGACTATTACGGTGTTGTGGAGATCAACCGGGGAAGAAATGCATACCCCGATTCCAAGGTCAACTCAAACAACGTGAATAGGTTGTATTTGCCTAAATAAGATTTTAATGTGTTATTGTTCCTCGGTGGAAGTCTCATTGTTCTCCTGCCACCACACTTCCTGTGAGTCGGTGGCGAGGATATTGTTCTCCAGCCACCACACTTCCTGTGAGTCGGTGGCGAGGATATTGTTCTCCAGCCACCACACTTCCTGTGAGTCGGTGGCGAGGATATTGTTCTCCAGCCACCACACTTCCTGTGAGTCGGTGGCGAGGATATTGTTCTCCAGCCACCACACTTCCTGTGAGTCGGTGGCGAGGATATTGTTCTCCAGCCACCACACTTCCTGTGAGTCGGTGGCGAGGATATTGTTCTCCTGCCACCACACTTCCTGTCCACCAACGCTGGGTCTAAAAAAGGTCTATTCTCCGTTCTACAGCCGTTCTACAGGTGCACATCCTGTCCCATTTGTGTCTCAGTGAATGGGCTCTTTAAATATGACACCTTCCCATGAAAATAACCCCCTGGTGCGTGACAAGGCAAGGGGGGATTCAGGAGGGAGGAGAATCACTGCCAGAGCAGAGCAAAGTCTTTCACAGAACACAAAACCCATTCTGTTCTAACAATAGAACTCAGGTTCGCTGTGCAGCGAAGTTGTATGCGGACTGGTGCAATGTTAAACTCACTGTGTGGCAGAGTGAAAAAATGTTTTCACGAATTTCTATCTTCTACAGTATTTTAAATAGTGGTTCAGGTTTTCCAGACTCAGATTAAGCCTACTCCTGAACTAAAAAAAAAAGCATGTTAATTGGAGATTCTACATTAAAAGTACCTCTTGTTCCAGGACTCGGCTTAATCTGAGTCCGGGAAACTGGCCCTTTATGTTCAGTAGAGTTCATACATCAATGTTGCACAGTGTTAGGTGTCATCTCTAGCCAGGTTAGGGCTGATATTTGGGGGTTCAACCAGTCCAACCCAGCTGCTCCAGTCCAAACCAGCTGACCCAGTCCAAACCAGCTGCCCCAGTCTAAACCAGCTGACCCAGTCCAAACCAGCTGACCAAGTCCAAACCAGCTGACCCAGTCCAAACCAGCTGACCCAGTTTGACACTAGCCGTGTCCCAGGTCTGTTCATGGCCCAACTTCTATCTTAATTGTTATGAAAATGACCCCAGGAGCTGGACAGCACAAATAGATCTGGTCTCACGTCAGGGTTTTTCTGTTCCAAACCACAACAGTCATTTAACACACAACAGACACAACTATATATCCTGGTACCACACCAGACACAACTCTATATCCTGGTACCACACCAGTCCTTTAACATACAACAGACACAACTCTATATCCTCTCCTGACAGGTTAGAGGTGATATTTAGGGGTGATATTTAGGAGTGATATTTAGGGTGATATTTGGGAGTGATATTTGGGAGTGATATTTGGGAGTGATATTTAGGGGTGATATTTGGGAGTGATATTTGGGAGTGATATTTGGGAGTGATATTTGGGAGTTATATTTAGGGGTGATATTTGGGGGTGATATTTGGGAGTGATATTTGGGAGTGATATTTAGGGGTGATATTTGGGAGTGATATTTAGGGGTGATATTTGGGAGGTGATATTTAGGGGTGATATTTGGGAGTGATATTTAGGGGTGATATTTGGTGGTGATATTTGGGAGTGATATTTAGGGGTGATATTTAGGGGTGATATTTAGGGGTGATATTTAGGGGTGATATTTAGGGGTGATATTTGGGAGTGATATTTAGGGGTGATATTTGGGAGTGATATTTAGGGGTGATATTTGGGAGTGATATTTAGGGGTGATATTTGGTGGTGATATTTGGGAGTGATATTTAGGGGTGATATTTGGGAGTGATATTTAGGGGTGATATTTAGGGGTGATATTTAGGGGTGATATTTGGGAGTGATATTTAGGGGTGATATTTAGGGGTGATATTTAGGGGTGATATTTGGGGGGTGATATTTAGGGGTGATATTTGGGAGTGATATTTGGGGTTGATATTTGTACTTTAACTGGCCCAAGTGGCCCTCTTCTCTCTTGGAATGGCTTCCCTTGGCTTCTCTTGTGCCATAAACTATTCCAAGGCTGTTCCAACATTCTGCAGTGTGACACACTGTAAACACTCTGTAAATTCCTGGGATATTTCCTATTCCTGCGGCTCTGCAGAATATGGTGCAGCTAGCCAATCAAATCACAAAGACCGGACTGCTATACCTGAATCTAATTGTGTTGGTGATTTATTTACCACAGGATGTTTTTAATAACTAGATGAGCAGCAGAACATTCATGGACATCAAAGCTCCTCCAAGTTTCCAGTTGTATTCGGCGTATGTACGGTGCACATGGTACACATCGTCCAACCAAATGCTTACCTCCAGATTCCTTCTCGACAGTGCAACAACAATAACAAACAATAAAAGATAAGAATATGAACATAAAGTAAATAGCATTAGAGAAGAAACATTTTAGCATCGGTGTAATACAGGAAGGCACAATTATAGTCCAATATTTGGAGGAACCAGCATTTCTTCACCGCCTTAGGAAGTACAGGCGCCGTTGCACCCTCTTGACCAGAGTGGTGGTGTTGTTGGTCCGTGTCAAATCCTCTGTGATGCGGACAACGAGGAACTTAAAACTACTGACTCTCTTTACTGTAGTCCCGTCGATGTGGATCTGAACTTGGTGTCAACTTTGGAAGGGAAAGATAGTGTTGAATAATGAACTGCATTCTCACATAGGTGTTCCTCTTGTCCTGATGTGTTACGGCCGTGTGAATAGCGATGGAAATGGCATCTTCCGTGGATCTGTTGCAGCAGTAGGAAAATTGGATCAGCCTCGGAGAGTGACAGCACCTGGTCGTCCGGAACAACAAGAGTCCTCCTGGATGACTTGGTATTGTCGGCCTTGAAGCGAGCATAGAATGTGTTAATTTCATCTGGGAGGGAGGCTTCTGTGTGCAACGCACAGCTGGATTTGCATCCTGGATTTGCATCTGTAGTCTGTGATAGTCGGTAGTCCTTGCCACGTGCTGCGAGCCGGAGTTGTCGAACTTCAATTGAAGTTTGAGTCTGTATTGTCTTTTTGCATCCTTAATGGATTCGCAGAGCTCGTACCTGCTTGCCTTGTATGCTTTGCGCGCCACCAAGTCATCAGGGTTTGTTCTGTTGACATTGAATGCTGCAGTACGGGCTCTCAGCATTGTCTGGATATCTCCGTTCATCCAGGGTTTTTGGTTGGGTCCGGATTGTTATTGTGGGTACAACAGCATCAACACATTTCCTAATGAAGCCTGACTGACGATGTATATTCCTCAATGTTGATGGATGAGTCCTGGGTGGATTCATCTTTGAACATATTTTAATCACTATTCTCTAAACAGTCCTGCAGCATGGAGTCTGCCTCCTCTGTCCAGCGCCTCACTATTCTCTGTGTTGGTGGCTCCCTCTAGAGTTTCTGCTTGTAGGCGAGGTGTAGGAACAGAGAGACGTGATCTAATTGGCCGAATTGGGGGTGGGGTATGGCTTTGCATCATGGATGTTTGTGTGTACATGGTAAAGCACACTGGATCCTCCTGTGGGGGAGGATACATGGTTGGTGATATTTTGGGAAATATTGGTTTTAGACAGGCTTGGTTAAAGTCACCCGTGACAATAAAGACTGCTTCTGGGTGAGAGGATTCTTGCTGGATAATGAGCTTTTACAGTTCGCTGAGTGCTGCCTTGGTGTTTGCTTGTGGCGGTATGTACACAGCTGTGATAATAACACACGTTAAATTCCCTCGGCATATAGTGGAGTTTTAGCATCAGAAAGTCCAGGTCGGGTGAACAGGAACTCGTAATGTTTTCAAATTCAATCCACCAGGACTGATCTATGGAGAAACGACGCTTGCCAGAAGCCACCGTTCGATCTAACCGTTCGATCTGGAGAAGCCATCTGGTTGAATAGCAGGGTCGACTTTATTGTCTGTAAGCCACGTCTCAGGATTAAAAATGTAAAAAACAGCATTCCCTGATGACCCACGTGTGATGTTCTGTTCATCTCCATATCGCACACCGTTAATTCTTCTCACTTACTTTCACACAGAAATGTGTCCCTTTAGGAAGAACGCCTTTCTTAGCCCTAACCCACCAACGCATAAATCAGTCCTGGATTGAAACATTATTTGAAATCTTTTGAAGTGCCGCCCCGGTGGGTGGGGTTTTTGGGGGGGACTATTGAATCCATTGCAACAGGTCAGGTCAATTAAGCACAGCTGAAGTATTTGAAATGATTTCAAGTAGTATTGAACCCACGTCTGGCACGAATCCTCATTTATCATGGTTGTTGTGCAGCAGGGCAGAGTGACAAGGGTATTTCAGTGGTACGCTATAAATACATCAAACAGAGCTGAGGGAGGGAGAGAGAGAGGAGGGGGGGGGGACTGCTTAATGTAACAGCATCCCTCAGAACCGCCCTGTTGATTCTAGACCCCTCTTAACCCCGAGGTTGGATTCTGGGCTGTGTCCCAAATAGCATCCTATTCCATGTATAGTGCACTACTGGCTAATACAAATGTCTAACCCTATGTCCTGTCCTCTACTGTGGATCTTTTAGATGTTCTGCTAAAACCACATAATTCCAACTGATTTTGACTGATTTTAAAATTAGAATTGATGTCAGTTCAAGTGATTCTGGTGGTGGTGAGTCCTACTGGCAGCAAGTAGTCTAGTGGTTAGAGTGTAGGGACGGCAGGTAGCCTAGTGGTTAGAGTGTAGGGACGGTAGGTAGCCTAGTGGTTAGAGAATAGGGACGGTTGGTAGCCTAGTGGTTAGAGTGTAGGGACGGCAGGTAGCCTAGTGGTTAGAGTGTAGGGACGGCAGGTAGCCTAGTGGTTAGAGAATAGGGACGGTTGGTAGCCTAGTGGTTAGAGTGTAGGGACGGCAGGTAGCCTAGTGGTTAGAGTGTAGGGACGGCAGGTAGCCTAGTGGTTAGAGTTAGAGTAGCCTAGTGGTTAGAGTGTACGGCAGGTAGCCTAGTGGTTAGAGTGTAGGGACGGCAGGTAGCCTAGTGGTTAGAGTGTAGGGACGGGGTAGCCTAGTGGTTAGAGTGTAGGGACAGGTAGCCTAGTGGTTAGAGTTAGAGGTAACCTAGTGGTTAGAGTGTAGGGACGGCAGGTAGACTAGTGGTTAGAGTGTAGGGTCGGCCCTAGTGGTTAGAGTGTAGGGACGGCAGTAGACTAGTGGTTAGAGTGTAGGGACGGCAGGTAGCCTAGTGGTTAGAGTGTAGGGACGGCAGGAAGCCTGTGGTTAGGTGTAGGGACGGCAGGTAGCCTAGTGGTTAGAGTGTAGGGACCTAGTGGTTAGGTAGCCAGGAAGCCTAGTGGTTAGAGTGTAGGGACGGCAGGTAACCTAGTGGTTAGAGTGTAGGGACGGCAGGTAGACTAGTGGTTAGAGTGTAGGGTCGGCAGGAAGCCTAGTGGTTAGAGTGTAGGGACGGCAGGAAGCCTAGTGGTTAGACTAGTGGTTAGAGTGTAGGGACGGCAGGGTAGCCTAGTGGTTAGAGTGTAGGGGGGGCAGGTAGCCTAGTGGTTAGAGTGTAGGGACGGCAGGAAGCCTAGTGGTTAGAGTGTAGGGACGGCAGGTAGCCTAGTGGTTAGAGTGTAGGGACGGCAGGTAGCCTAGTGGTTAGAGTGTAGGGACGGTAGGTAGCCTAGTGGTTAGAGTGTAGGGAAAGCCTAGTGGTTAGAGGTAGTCTAGTGGTTAATCTGTAGCCTGTTCTGCCCCTGAACAAGGCAGTTAGTGGTTAATCTGTTGTTCTGCCCCTGAACAAGGCAGTTAATACACTGTCATTGTAAATAAGAATTTGTTCTTAACTCACTTGCCTAGTTAAATAAAAGGTACCAATAAATACTAAGGTACTGCCCTGGTTAAAACCTCACCAATGCAACAGGTGGATGCCTGAACAAACAGACACATTTTCAGGCATCAAGAGGGGAGAAAATATGAGTAAAATGGGGGAGACAAAAAATATGGTTTCTTTTGGCTGTAAAACTGCATGGTGGTGGATTAAAATTAAAGCAACAGCAGTGTGGTGGAAGTGTGGGAGAGAGAGCACTCTAACTGAACAGCTCTAACCGAAGGGCTCCAACTGAAGGGCTCTAACTGAAGGGCTCCAACTGAAGGGCTCCAACTGAAGGGCTCCAACTGAAGGGCTCCAACTGAAGGGCTCTAACTGAAGGGCTCTAACTGAAGGGCTCCAACTGAAGGGCTCCAACTGAAGGGCTCTAACTGAAGGGCTCTAACTGAAGGGCTCTAACTGAAGGGCTCTAACCGAAGGGCTCCAACTGAAGGGCTCCAACTGAAGGGCTCAAACCGAAGGGCTCCAACTGAAGGGCTCTAACCGAAGGGCTCCAACCGAAGGGCTCCAACTGAAGGGCACCAACTGAAGGGCTCCAACTGAAGGGCTCTAACTGAAGGGCTCCAACAGAAGGGCTCTAACTGAAGGGCTCTAACTTGATTTGATTTGTTTTGATTTGAAGGGCTCTAACTGAACGGCTCTAACTGAAGGGCTAACAGAAGGGCTTACCAAGAAGACAGTGAATGTTTCTGAGAGGCAGAGGTACAGTTTTGACATAAATCTACTTGGTAAGAGCTGCAAATGGCTGTCTAGAAATTATCAACAACCAACTTGGCAGAACTTTAAGAATTTCAAAATTACCCAGAAAGACTCACAGCTGTAATCACTGCCAAAGGTGATTCTACAAAGTATTGACTCAGGGGTGAGAATACTTATGTAAATTAGATATTTCTGTATTTCATTTTAAATACATTTGCTAAAAATATCTAAACACATGTTTTAACTTTGTCATAATGGGGTATTGTGTGTAAATGGGTACAGCAACAACAAAACATATGTCATCCTTTTAGATTTCAGGGTATAACACAACAAAATGTGTAATAAGTCAATCGTTTCTGAAGGCACTGCCAAAATCCCAAAGTATCCCTTTAAACGGTTCTATGCAGTTTTTATTTGATTTTTTTATTAATAGTGATGCGCGAGTTGACTCATAACCCCCATTGGGTTGAATAAAGACAAAACAATACCATAAAAAAACCACAAATGTGTCATTTTTGTGCAATTTATATCTACATTGAGGGTTATCTTTCACAGTTTTAACTGAATTATAATATTTTGATTTATTTATTTAAATAATCTTTATTTAACTAGGAAAGTCAGTTAATTAAGAATAAATTCTTATTTACAATGACGGCCTACCCCGGCCAAACCCGGACGACGGCCTACCCAGGCCAAACCCGGACGACGGCCTACCCCGGCCAAACCCGGACGACGGCCTACCCCGGCCAAACCCGGACGACGGCCTACCCCGGCCAAACCCGGACGACGGCCTACCCCGGCCAAACCCGGACGACGGCCTACCCAGGCCAAACCCGGACGACGGCCTACCCAGGCCAAACCCGGACGACGGCCTACCCAGGCCAAACCCGGACGACGGCCTACCCAGGCCAAACCCGGACGACGGCCTACCCAGGCCAAACCCGGACGACGGCCTACCCAGGCCAAACCCGGACGACGCGGCCATTGCCCCTTTACAGTGTAGTCATTACCCCTGTACAGTGTAGTCATTACCCCTTTACAGGGTAGTCATTACCCCTTTACAGGGTAGTCATTACCCCTTTACAACGTAGTCATTACCCATTTACAGGGTAGTCATGACCCCTTTACAGGGTAGTCATTAACCCTCTACAGTGTAGTCATTACCCCTTTACAACGAAGTCATTACCCCTTTACAACGTAGTCATTACCCCTTTACAGTGAAGTCATTACCCCTTTACAGTGAAGTCACTACCCCTTTACAACGTAGTCACTACCCCTTTACAACGTAGTCATTACCCCTTTACAGTGTAGTCATTACCCCTTTACAGTGTAGTCATTACCCCTTTACAACATAGTCATTACCCCTTTACAGTGAAGTCATTACCCCTTTACAGCATAGTCATTACCCCTTTACAGCATAGTGATTACCCCTTTACAATGTAGTCATTACCCCTTTACAGTGTAGTCATGACCCCTTTACAGGGTAGTCATTAGAGGTTTATTCCCCATTTTAAGCTCTAACCCCAAACTCAATAGCCGAAAGAGCCCCATCAATATATACTACAGGTTCTGATAGAATGACACAGATGAATAAATAGCACTCACCTCTGCGAGCAGCGTATCCAGCTGATCCTGGCTCAAAGTCAAATTCCCTTGGTGCAACGGGCTGCTCCGTAACACGGTGATATGTAAGGTAAGAAGTAGAAGTCCTAAAAGCAACAAGAGTTCTGCCGCCAATCGAACCATCCTTTTCACCTGACCGGTCTTTGGTCCCTGCGGTGATGCAGGGGGTCCTCCGCCAGCTCCTCCCGCTGCAGACACTCCCAGCTCCGGATCCGCTGCGGGCGAGGAGCCGCAACACCACTTCGGAGCCACTTCTGGATTCAGAATTACAATTTTAAGGGGAAAGGGGTGGGGGGAAGGAGAATAGAGGAATCAAGAAAAACAAATCGGTCAAAATGTCAAGTTTGTGACCACGTGGTTATGTTCATGTTCATTAACATCAGATCAGCGTCGGTGGAGAGCGGTCTTCAAGTGGAACAAAAAGTGGGTTCAGATTCAATGTGTAAAAACGATCAAAGTTAAAAAAAAGGTCCATTCAGCGAGGTTCAGGTTTCCTTTGGTATCCCCGGGGATGATATGCTTCTTCTATGTCGGAGTGGATCTCCAAAGTTATTTCTCCAAAATGCTGTCAGGGCGACTGTGTAAAACTGCCCATGAATAAAGTAATGAAATAACTACGGAATTATGTGTTTGTTTGCTGCGCCCAACGTGTATTCTATGTGTTACAAAAAAAACATGTAGTCTTATCGCGTGTTGCACCCCAGGTAGAGTCTTCTATCAAGAGAGTTGCAGCCCGGTGTTTCCGGCGCCACGTTCTCCACCTTTTTTTAAAACCAGAATTAAACCTTTTCCTCGCCTTACAATCAAACCGTCTTGCTCTCTTCTCTCTCATCTGTGGTCCGCAGGACTCCTTGGTTTTGCTATTTTGAACACATTCTCCCTCCCGCCCATTATCTGGGCTATCACCTATCCAAAAGCGTCATGTTGAATTTGCAGATGGAGATTAACGCGTTGGTGTGGTACACCTTTGGCACACCATCACACCACCCAAAAAGTGGATCTCCCGGAAGAAGAAAAAACTACTAGTTGGAGGAGTTCTCCCTTTCAAGCACAACCGTTATCCATCCAGTCGCGAATCCAGACATGCTGCTGGCTATTCTCCGCAGTGTAAAACCAGTAGCCTTCCGATCCAAGCGTCAAGTGCGTCCCTCAGCTCCCACCGTGTCCAAAAAGTGTAAACCAAACGAGAGCCTGTCCACACTGTATACACGCTGTTTTTCTCTCGCAAGGACTCTCCTGTAGGCGAAAGTGTTTGTATACGCCCCTCTTCTGGTTTGCTGTCAAGCTCCCCCCCCCCCTCCCCCCGTTTCTTAATTTAACCCTTTCTATCCTTTCAGCGCCGGTGACACGGGAGGCACGGTGGCAATGCAACTCAGCATGGCGCGGATAACATGCAAGCCACAGTCAACCCACTGGACACTCTGTAGCCCGGCATCTGCATATGTGCTCGATGTTATTGCATTAACTGATCATATTGACTTTAAAAGTGAATATAATACAAATGATACATGATACATTGAAGCTATTATGCTACATTAGACTAAATGAATTGTGTCGCCAGCCTTCTAGGCTACAGTGGGTGGGTGACTGACTCTGTTACTGCCAGGCTACAGTGGGTGACTGACTGACTCTGTTACTGCCAGGCTACAGTGGGTGACTGACTGACTCTGTTACTGCCAGGCTACAGTGGGTGACTGACTGACTCTGTTACTGCCAGGCTACAGTGGGTGACTGACTGACTCTGTTACTGCCAGGCTACAGTGGGTGACTGACTCTGTTACTGACTCTGTTACTGCCAGGCTACAGTGGGTGACTGACTGACTCTGTTACTGCCAGGCTACAGTGGGACTGGGTGACTGCCAGGCTCTGGGTTACTGCTCTGTTAGGCTACAGTGGGTGACTGACTGACTCTGTTACTGCCAGGCTACAGTGGGTGACTGACTGACTCTGTTACTGCCAGGCTACAGTGGGTGACTGACTGACTCTGTTACTGCCAGGCTACAGTGGGTGACTGACTGACTCTGTTACTGCCAGGCTACAGTGGGTGACTGACTGACTCTGTTACTGCCAGGCTACAGTGGGTGACTGACTGACTCTGTTATTTGCATGTGTGTCTATATCCTGCTCTTCTGCACGCCGTCGTGAATGGTGTGGCTGCTTTGCACCTCAGCGAAAGACAAATGGTGTGTGAGAGGCTGATCACTTTGTTTGTTTATTGCCTTCTTCAAAGGACCGGGCCACTGTGGTGTCAGGTTGTATAGCCAGTAGGATCTCCTTTCAGTTCCCGATAGCACACTTCCCTAAAACAAATGGTCACTTTAACAGACCGTGCGGAAGGCTCACTTTATGCAGGCTACTCAGGCATCTTGTATTGTATTCTATTCTCATGCTTCCTTGATACAGTCTAGTCTATATAAACATCTTGTATTGTATTCTATTCTCATGCTTCCTTGATACAGTCTAGTCTATATAAACATCTTGTATTGTATTCTATTCTCATGCTTCCTTGATACAGTCTAGTCTATATAAACATCTTGTATTGTATTCTATTCTCATGCTTCCTTGATACAGTCTAGTCTATATAAACATCTTGTATTGTATTCTATTCTCATGCTTCCTTGATACAGTCTAGTCTATATAAACATATTGTCTTCTATTGTATTCTCATGCTCTATTCTCACATCTTATATTGTATTCTTTCTCATGCTTCCTTGATACAGTCTAGTCTATATAAACATCTTGTATTGTATTCTATTCTCATGCTTACTTGATACAGTCTAGTCTATATAAACATCTTGTATTTTATTCTATTCTCATGCTTCCTTGATACAGTCTAGTCTATATAAACATATTGTCTTCTATTCTATTCTCATGCTTCCTTGGTACAGTCTAGTCCACATACACATCTTATATTCTATTCTATTCTCATGCTTCCTTGATACAGTCTAGTCTATATAAACATATTGTCTTCTATTCTATTCTCATGCTTCCTTGGCACAGTCTAGTCCATATACACATCTTGTATATCTATGATCGAGCCATTTTTTGTCCCTCTCTGATGGAAAGTTGGGCTCCAGATTATACACTTGTTTAAAAGGCCAGTTTCCACCTCATCAAATATGTCCCACTAGATTCTGGCCCTCTCTAGCCACCCTTTATAAATCATTGCCTTTGTTATCTGTTGTAATCTCTCTTTCTGCTATAGGCCCAGCTTTCTCAAACATGTAGCCTATGATACCTCCATGCAGCCTCCTGTCTCCTCTGCTGCTCCACCTATAGTACCTCCATGCAGCCTCCTGTCTCCTCTGCTGCTCCACCTATAGTACCTCCATGCAGCCTCCTCCTCTGCTGCTCCACCTATAGTACCTCCATGCAGCTTCCTGTCTCCTCTGCTGCTCCACCTATAGTACCTCCATGCAGCTTCCTCCTCTGCTGCTCCACCTATAGTACCTCCATGCAGCTTCCTGTCTCCTCTGCTGCTCCACCTATAGTAGCTAATAGAAAACAAACTAACTCCTTAACCCACAATAGAAAACAAACTAAATTAACGCACAATAGAACACAAACTAACTCCTTAACCCACAATAGAACACAAACTAACTCCTTAACCCACAATAGAACACAAACTAACTCCTTAACCCACAATAGAACACAAACTAACTCCTTAACCCACAATAGAACACAAACTAACTCCTTAACCCACAATAGAACACAAACTAACTCCTTAACCCACAATAGAACACAAACTAACTCCTTAACCCACAATAGAAAACAAAATACCTCCTTAACCCACAATAGAACACAAACTAACTCCTTAACCCACAATAGAACACAAACTAACTCCTTAACCCACAATAGAAAACAAAATACCTCCTTAACCGACAATAGAACACAAACTAACTCCTTAACCCTCCTCAACTAACCTCTACGGGACCGGTGTTCCCCCCTCGGGAGGTTTGAGCTAACGTGCGCTAGTGTGATTAGCATGAATCTCTAAGTAACAAAATCATTGTTAGAGGGATGTAGACATGTCTGATATGGGCAGAAAGCTTAAATTACTGTTGTTCTAACTGCACAGTCCAATTTACAGTAGCTATTACTGTCTATATTATTATCTATTTTTCAAGGAGGGTTAAAGTTAGTTTCTGTTCTGTTTTGAAGAAGGGTTTAAGGAGTTTGTTGTGACCTTTCAGTCAGAATAGAGGAGCAGTTTGCAGCTGTGGAACAGATGAGAAGGTGTTTGACTCAAAAGACAGACCAGAGTGTTAGATCAGGGACGGTAACTGTGTGTGTGTGTGTGTGTGTGTGTGTGTGTGTGTGTGTGTGTGTGTGTGTGTGTGTGTGTGTGTGTGTGCGTGCGTGCGTGCGTGCGTGCGTGCGTGCGTGCGTGCGTGCGTGCGTGCGTGCGTGTGTGCGTGTGCGCGTGTGTGTGTGTGTGTGTCAAATAAAATGTTATTTGTCAAATGCTTTGTAAACAACAGGTGTAGTTTAACAGTGAAATGCTTACTTACGGGCCTCCCAACAATCCAGAGAGAAACAAAGAGAAATAGTAGAAAAATAATAACACCGGGAATAAGAGTAACGACAACTTGACTACATACAGTGGCAAGGAAATGTATGTGAACCCTTTGGAATGACCTGGGTTTCTGCATACAGTACTGTATGTGAACCCTTTGGAATGACCTGGGTTTCTGCATACAGTACTGTATGTGAACCCTTTGGAATGACCTGGGTTTCTGCATACAGTACTGTATGTGAACCCTTTGGAATGACCTGGGTTTCTGCATACAGTACTGTATGTGAACCCTTTGGAATTACCTGGGTTTCTGCATACAGTACTGTATGTGAACCCTTTGGAACGACCTGGGTTTCTGCATACAGTACTGTATGTGAACCCTTTGGAACGACCTGGGTTTCTGCATAAAATGGTGATAACATTTGATCTGATCTTCATTTTAATAATAATAATAATAATAATATATGCCATTTAGCAGACGCTTTTATCCAAAGCGACTTACAGGCATGTGTGCATACATTCTACGTATGGGTGGTCCCGGGGATCGAACCCACTACCCTGGCGTTACAAGCGCCATGCTCTACCAACTGAGCTACAGCTCTACCAATCGCAGCAACAGACAAACACAGTCCGCTTGAACTCATAAGACACAAACAATTATATGGCAACAATAAACTCAACCAAACGTTTTCTGTAGTTGCGGATCAAACAGCAAGGCTTTTAGAGATACTTCTGTAACCCCTTTCCAGCTTTATGCAAGTCAACTATTCTTAATCGGAGGTCTTCTGAGATCTCTTTTGTTCGAGGCATGGTTCACATCAGGCAATGCTTCTTATGAATAGCAAACTCAGATTTTGTGAGTGTTTTTTATAGGGCAGGGCAGCTCTAACCAACCATCTCCAATCGCGTCTCATTGTTGGATTCCAGGTTAGTTGACTCCTGACTCCAATTAGCTTTTGGAAAATTCATTGGCCTAGGGGGTTCACATACCTTTTCCAACCTACACTGTGAATTGTACAATGATGTATTCAATATAGACAAAAAAAAATACTAGTTTAAGCACACTGTGTGTCTATTGTTGTGACTAAGGGGAAGATCAGATCTAATTTAAGGACTAATTTATCCAGAAATCCAGGAAATTCCAAAGAGTTCACATACTTTTCCTTGCCACTGTACACAGGGTACCAGTACTGAGTCGATGTGCAGGGGTATGAGGTAAATGAGATCAGTAACTATACCTATAGGTAGGGCTAAAGTAACTAGGCAACAGGATAGATAATAAACAGTAGGAGCAGTGTATGTGATGAGTCAAATGGCTTGGAGGTAGAAGCTGTTCAGGGTCTTGTTGGTTCCAGACTTGAGTATCGGTTCCACTTGCTGTGTAGAGGTGGTGCTGGTGGAGAAGGAGGAGGTGCTGGTGGAGAAGGAGGTGGGGCTGGTGGAGAAGGAGGAGGTGGTGCTGGTGGAGCAGGAGGAGGTGGTGCTGGTGGAGAAGGAGGAGGTGGTGGTGGAGCAGGAGGAGGTGGTGCTGGTGGAGAAGGAGGAGGTGGTGGTGGAGGAGCATGAGAAGGTGGTGCTGCTGGAGAAGGAGGAGGTGGTGGTGGAGTAGGAAGAGGTGGTACTGGTGGAGAAAGAGGAGGTGGTGGTGGAGCAGGAGGAGGTGGTACTGGTGGAGAAGGAGGAGGTGGTGGTGGAGCAGGAGGAGGTGGTACTGGTGGAGAAGGAGGAGGTGGTGGTGTAGCAGGAGGAGGTGCTGGTGGAGAAGGAGGAGGTGGTGGTGGAGGAGGTGGTACTGGTGGAGAAAGAGGAGGTGGTGGTGGAGCAGGAGGAGGTGGTACTGGTGGAGAAGGAGGAGGTGGTGGTGGAGCAGGCAGAGGTGCTGGTGGAGAAGGAGGAGGTGGTGCTGGTGGAGAAGGAGTAGGTGCTGGTGGAGAAGGAGGAGGTGGTGGTGGAGTAGGAGGAGGTGGTATTGGTGGAGAAAGAGGAGGTGGTGGTGGAGCAGGAGAAGGTGGTACTGGTGGAGAAGGAGGAGGTGGTAGAGGAGAAGGAGGAGGTGATGGTGGAGCAGGAGGAAGTGGTGGTGGAGGAGGAGGAGAAGGAGAAGAAGAGGAGGTGGTGGTGGAGGAGGAGGAGGTGGTGGTGGAGGAGGAGAAGGAGAAGAAGAGGAGGTGGTGGTGGAGGAGGAGAAGGAGTAAGTGATGGTGGTGGAGGAGGAGGAGGAGGAAGTGGTGGTGGAGGAGGAGGAGGATGAGGAGGTGGTGGTGGAAGAGGAGGAGGATGAGGAGGTGGTGGTGGAAGAGGAGGATGAGGAGGTGGTGGTGGAGGAGGAGGAGGTGGTGGTGGAAGAGGAGGAGGAGAGGAGGTGGTGGTGGAAGAGGAGGATGAGGAAGTGGTGGTGGAAGAGGAGGAGGATGAGGAAGTGGTGGTGGAGGAGGAGAAGAGGAGGATGAGGAGGTGGTGGTGGAAGAGGAGGAGGATGAGGAGGTGGTGGTGGAGGAGGAGGAGGATGAGGAGGTGGTGGTGGAAGAGGAGGAGGATGAGGAGGTGGTGGTGGAAGAGGAGAAGAGTAGGAGGATGAGGAGGTGGTGGTGGAGGAGGAGAAGAGGAGGAGGATGAGGAGGTGGTGGTGGAAGAGGAGGAGGATGAGGAGGTGGTGGTGGAAGAGGAGGAGGATGAGGAGGTGGTGGTGGAAGAGGAGGAGGATGAGGAGGTGGTGGTGGAGGAGGATGAGGAGGTGGTGGTGGAAGAGGAGGAGGATGAGGAGGTGGTGGTGGAAGAGGAGAAGAGTAGGAGGATGAGGAGGAGGTGGTGGTGGAAGAGGAGGAGGATGAGGAGGTGGTGGTGGAAGAGGAGGAGGATGAGGAGGTGGTGGTGGAAGAGGAGGAGGATGAGGAGGTGGTGGTGGAAGAGGAGGAGGATGAGGAGGTGGTGGTGGAGGAGGAGGAGGTGGTGGTGGAAGAGGAGGAGAAGAGGAGGTGGTGGTGGAAGAGGAGGAAGTGGTGGTGGAAGAGGAGGAGGATGAGGAAGTGGTGGTGGAAGAGGAGGAGGATGAGGAGGTGGTGGTGGTGGAGGAGGGGGAGGTGGTGGAGGAGGGGGAGGTGGTGGAGGAGGAGAAGAGGAGGTGGTGGTGGTGGAGGAGGGGGAGGTGGTGGAGGAGGAGAAGAGGAGGTGGTGGTGGAGGAGGAGGAGGATGAGGAGGTGGTGGTGGAGGAGGAGGAGGATGAGGAGGTGGTGGTGGAGGAGGAGGAGGAGGATGAGGAGGTGGTGGTGGAGGAGGAGGAGGATGAGGAGGTGGTGGTGGAGGATGAGGAGGTGGTGGTGGAGGCTGCCATCTTTTGGACAACATCTAAATTACACATAGAATCCTATCTCAATGAATGGCCTTTCTCTTGCATTTCCAAGATGACATTTGTATTATATTTGACCAAATCTAACGTGGTACATTATCCAAATCCAAGTTTCCTTTCAAATGGTATCAACAATATTTATATCCTTGCTTCAGGTCCTGAGCTACAGGCAGTTAGATTTGGGTCCTGAGCTACAGGCAGTTAGATTTGGGTCCTGAGCTACAGGCAGTTTGAAGATTTGGGTCCTGAGTTACAGGCAGTTAGATTTGGGTCCTGAGTTACAGGCAGTTAGATTTGGGTCCTGAGTTACAGGCAGTTAGATTTGGGTCCTGAGCTACAGACAGTTTGAAGATTTGGGTCCTGAGTTACAGGCAGTTAGATTTGGGTCCTGAGTTACAGGCAGTTAGATTTGGGTACGTAAATTTAGGCAGAAATTGAAAAATAATTTGGAAAACTGTAGAAAGTTGAGTTAAGTTCAATCTCGCGCTTCTCTGCAGAGGCAGATTTTGACCGGAATATCCTCAGCTCAGAGGGAACATTGACTGGAACCCCAGGTTCTACCTCAGATATCCTCAGCTCAGAGGGAACATTGACTGGAACCCCAGGTTCTACCTCAGATATCCTCAGCTCAGAGGGAACATTGACTGGAACCCCAGGTTCTATCTCAGATATCCTCAGCTCAGAGGGAACATTGACTAGAACCCCAGGTTCTACCTCAGATATCCTCAGCTCAGAGGGAACATTGACTAGAACCCCAGGTTCTACCTCATATATCCTCAGCTCAGAGGGAACATTGACTGGAACCCCAGGTTCTACCTCAGATATCCTCAGCTCAGAGGGAACATTGACTAGAACCCCAGGTTCTATCTCAGATATCCTCAGCTCAGAGGGAACATTGACTAGAACCCCAGGTTCTATCTCAGATATTAGATGATGATCCATGTCTTTCTTTTCCCTTTAGATGAATAGTTCTTCGTAATTATGTTGCTCTATGACATGATAACAGGGATTAAAACGAACCCTTTCAACACTGCAACACAGACATACTGTACAGGTTTCAAGATAAACAGTGCAGTGTTGAGAGAGCTGTCTGAGACATTATCAAAGACGTACTGTACAGGTATTTAACATAAACAATGATGAGAGACCTGCTACTCGCAGACAACACTGTTCGCTCAGTGCCCTACCCTGTCTCTGCTCAATAACACCAGTACAGTCCCTGTCTCTGCTCAATAACACCAGTACAGTCCCTGTCTCTGCTCAATAACACTAGTACAGCCCCTGTCTCTGCTCAATAACACCAGTACAGTCCCTGTCTCTGCTCAATAACACTAGTACAGCCCCTGTCTCTGCTCAATAACACTAGCACAGCCCCTGTCTCTGCTCAATAACACCAGTACAGTCCCTGTCTCTGCTCAATAACACTAGTACAGCCCCTGTCTCTGCTCAATAACAACAGTACAGCCCCTGTCTCTGCTCAATAACACCAGTACAGTCCCTGTCAGCTCAATAACACCAGCACATCCTGTCAGCTCAATAACACCAGTACAGCCCCAGTCAGCTCAATAACACCAGCACAGCCCCTGTCAGCTCAATAACAGCAGCACAGTCTGTCAGCTCAATAACACCAGCACAGTCCCTGTCAGCTCAATAACACCAGCACATCCTGTCAGCTCAATAACACCAGTACAGCCCCAGTCAGCTCAATAACACCAGCACAGCCCCTGTCAGCTCAATAACACCAGTACAGTCCCTGTCGGCTCAATAACACCAGCACAGCCCCTGTCAGCTCAATAACACCAGTACAGTCCCTGTCAGCTCAATAACAGCAGCACAGCCCCTGTCAGCTCAATAACACCAGCACAGTCCCTGTCAGCTCAATAACACCAGCACATCCTGTCAGCTCAATAACACCAGTACAGCCCCAGTCAGCTCAATAACACCAGCACAGCCCCTGTCAGCTCAATAACACCAGCACATCCTGTCAGCTCAATAACACCAGTACAGCCCCAGTCAGCTCAATAACACCAGTACAGTCCCAGTCAGCTCAATAACACCAGTACAGCCCCTGTCAGCTCAATAACACCAGCACATCCTGTCAGCTCAATAACACCAGTACAGCCCCTGTCAGCTCAATAACACCAGTACAGTCCCTGTCAGCTCAATAACACCAGTACAGCCCCTGTCAGCTCAATAACACCAGCACATCCTGTCAGCTCAATAACAGCAGTACAGCCCCTGTCAGCTCAATAACAGCAGTACAGCCCCGGTCAGCTCAATAACAGCAGTACAGCCCCTGTCAGCTCAATAACAGCAGTACAGCCCCTGTCAGCTCAATAACAGCAGTACAGCCCCGGTCAGCTCAATAACACCAGCACATCCTGTCAGCTCAATAACACCAGCACATCCTGTCAGCTCAATAATACCAGTATAGCCCCTGTCAGCTCAATAATACCCGTACAGCCCCTGTCAGCTCAATAACACCAGCACATCCTGTCAGCTCAATAATACCCGTACAGCCAGTCAGCTCAATAACACCAGCACACCCTGTCAGCTCAATAATACCCGTACAGCCAGTCAGCTCAATAACACCAGCACATCCTGTCAGCTCAATAATACCAGTATAGCCCCTGTCAGCTCAATAATACCCGTACAGCCAGTCAGCTCAATAACACCAGTACATCCTGTCAGCTCAATAATACCAGTATAGCCCCTGTCAGCTCAATAATACCCGTAGAGTCTTTGTCAGCTCAATAAGCTTGAATCAAATGCTGGGTACATTCATTCAGGATGAGCAGCTACAACACTGTACTGGCTGGTGTAGTACTGTAGAAATACTGCAATATCACTGCTTTGTAGATTCTAGTACAATGTTGTATTGTATTACATTTTAAGAGAAACAGGGACATGTATTTATTTTCATTTATTTAACCAGGTAGGCAAGTTGAGAACAAGCTTTCATTTACAATTGCGACTTGGACAAGATAAAGCAAAACATTTCGACACATACAACGACACAGAGTTACACATGGAGTAAAACAAACATACAGTCAATTATACAGTAGAAACAAGTCTATATACGATGTGAGCAAGTGAGGTGAGAAGGGAGGTAAAGGCAAAAAAAGGCCATGGTGGCGAAGTAAATACAATATAGCAAGTAAAACACTGGAATGGTAGATTTGCAATGGAAGAATGTGCAAAGTAGACATAACAATAATGGGGTGCAAAGGAGCAGAATAAATAAATAAATACAGTAGGGGGAGAGGTAGTTGTTTAGGCTAAATTATAGATGGGCTATGTGCAGGTGCAGTAATCTGTGAGCTGCTCTGACAGTTGGTGCTTAAAGCTAGTGAGGGAGATAAGTGTTTCCAGTTTCAGAGATTTTTGTAGTTCGGTCCAGTCATTGGCAGCAGAGAACTGGAAGGAGAGGCGGCCAAAGAAAGAATTGGTTTTGGGGGTGACCAGAGAGATACACCTGCTGGAGCGCGTACTACAGGTGGGTGTTGCTATGGTGACCAGAGAGATCAGTACATCAACACCCTCACTCATGGACCACAAAACAACTGTAGCAACACATCCTATAAAATACTGTTTCTATTGGTTCAACCTGTGGATCAACAACACATCCTATAAAATACTGTTTCTATTGGTTCAACCTGTGGATCAACAACACATCCTATAAAATACTGTTTCTATTGGTTCAACCTGTGGATCAGCAACACATCCTATAAAATACTGTTTCTATTGGTTCAACCTGTGGATCAACAACACCTCCTGTTAAATACTGTTTCTATTGGTTCAACCTGTGGATCAGCAACACATCCTATAAAATACTGTTTCTATTGGTTCAACCTGTGGATCAGCAACACCCCCTGTAAAATACTGTTTCTATTGGTTCAACCTGTGGATCAGCAACACATCCTATAAAATACTGTTTCTATTGGTTCAACCTGTGGATCAACAACACATCCTATAAAATACTGTTTCTATTGGTTCAACCTGTGGATCAGCAACACATCCTATAAAATACTGTTTCCATTGGTTCAACCTGTGGATCAACAACACCTCCTGTTAAATACTGTTTCTATTGGTTCAACCTGTGGATCAGCAACACATCCTATAAAATACTGTTTCTATTGGTTCAACCTGTGGATCAGCAACACACCCTGTAAAATACTGTTTCTATTGGTTCAACCTGTGGATCAGCAACACATCCTATAAAATACTGTTTCTATTGGTTCAACCTGTGGATCAACAACACATCCTGTTAAATACTGTTTCTACACAGCACATAAAATTCAATATCTACACATTTTTTAAATGTTTATACCAGTAATAGTGATAATGTTAAGAATAACGCTTCACATTTCATAATTAAGGTATAAGACAGTAAGTAGCTAAGTATCGAGAATCATCATTGAGAATCATCTTTTACAGGTGAGCTCTAATTGACATGTAGGACTTTGCAGCACTTTGTTGCACTTTGTGGCGCTTTTCAGTAAAAACAATCATGCGCTCTAGGTCAATGTTCTTCAACTTTGCCCTCCTCACTGTGTCACAGCAAGAATAGGTAAACTATCGACACAGAGTTGAGATCTCGTCAAAGAAGGGACAATAAACCATATGGAAAGTATGTTGTAGGTTAATTGAGAATTTTTACATTTGCCAGAGAAAACAGCAACCCTTGCACAGCACCACCTATCTCTAGAACTCTATTGTGCTGGCTCTCTCTAGAACTCTATTGTGCTGGCTCTCTCTAGAACTCTATTGTGCTGGCTCTCTCTCGAGCTCTATTGTGCTGGCTCTCTCTAGAACTCTATTGTGCTGGCTCTCTCTAGAACTCTATTGTGCTGGCTCTCTCTAGAGCTCTATTGTGCTGGCTCTCTCTAGAGCTCTATTGTGCTGGCTCTCTAGAACTCTATTGTGCTGGCTCTCTCTAGAGCTCTATTGTGCTGGCTCTCTCTAGAACTCTATTGTGCTGGCTCTCTCTAGAGCTCTATTGTGCTGGCTCTCTCTAGAACTCTATTGTGCTGGCTCTCTCTAGAACTCTATTGTGCTGGCTCTCTGTTTCTATTGTGCTGGCTCAGAGCTCTATTGTGCTGGCTCTCTAGAGCTCTATTGTGCTGGCTCTCTCTAGAATCTATTGTGCTGGCTCTTTCTATTGTGCTGGCTCTCTAGAACTCTATTGTGGGCTCTCTCTAGAGCTCTATTGTGCTGGCTCTCTCTAGAACTCTATTGTTTCTATTGGTTCTCAGAGCTCTATTGTGCTGGCTCAGAACTCTATTGTGCTGGCTCTAGAACTCTATTGTGCTGGCTCTCAGAGCTCTATTGTGTGGCTCTCTAGAGCTCTATTGTGCCTGAGCTCTATTGTGCTTCTCTTCTAGAGCTCTATTGTGCTGGCTCTCTGAAGTTGTAATTCCCTATTTCTTCTAAAATAAGAGAAATAAAACTAGAACTCTATTGTGCTGGCTTCAGAGCTCTATTGTGGATGGCAGAGCTCTATTGTGTTGGCTTTCTCTAGAACTCTCTCTCTAGAACTCTATTGTGCTGGCTCTCTCTAGAGCTCTATTGTGCTGGCTCTCTCTAGAACTATATTGTGCTGGCTCTCAGAACTCTATTGTGCTGGCTTTCTCTAGAGCTCTATTGTGCTGGCTCTCTCTAGAACTCTATTGTGCTGGCTCTCTCTAGAACTCTATTAAGCTGGCTCTCTCTAGAACTCTATTGTGCTGGCTCTCTTAAGAACTCTATTGTGCTGGCTTAAGAGCTCTATTGTGCTGGCTCTCTCTAGAGCTCTATTGTGCTGACTCTCTCTAGAGAATCTATTGTGCTGGCTCTAGAGCTCTATTGTGCTGGCTCTCTAGAACTCTATTGTGCTGGCTCTCTCTAGAGCTCTATTGTGCTGGCTCTCTCTAGAGCTCTATTGTGTTGGCTCTCTCTAGAACTCTATTGTGCTGGCTCTCTCTAGAACTCTATTGTGCTGGCACTCTAGAGCTTGAGTGCTGGCTCTCTCTAGAACTATATTGTGCTGGCAATAAACTCATTGTGCTGGCTCTCTCTAGAGCTCTATTGTGCTGGCTCTCTCTAGAACTCTATTGTGCTGGCTTTTTAGAACATGCTGCTCTCTCTAGAACTCTAGTGCTGGCTCTCTTGAACTCTAGTGCACCAGAGCTCTATTGTGCTGGCTCTCTCTAGAACTCTATTGTGCTGGCTTTCTAGAGCTCTATTGTGCTGGCTCTCTCTAGAACTTGATTGTGCTGGCTCTCTCTAGAACTCTATTGTGCTGGCTCTCTCTAGAACTCTATTGTGCTGGCTCTCTCTAGAGCTCTATTGTGCTGGCTCTCTCTAGAACTCTATTGTGCTGGCTCTCTCTAGAACTCTATTGTGCTGGCTCTCTCTAGAACTCTATTGTGCTGGCTCTCTCTAGAACTCTATTATGCTGGCTCTCTCTAGAACTCTATTGTGCTGGCTCTCTCTTGAACTCTATTGTGCTGGCTCTCTCTAGAGCTCTATTGTGCTGGCTCTCTCTAGAACTCTATTGTGCTGGCTTTCTAGAGCTCTATTGTGCTGGCTCTCTCTAGAACTCGATTGTGCTGGCTCTCTCTAGAACTCTATTGTGCTGGCTCTCTCTAGAACTCTATTGTGCTGGCTCTCTCTAGAGCTCTATTGTGCTGGCTCTCTCTAGAGCTCTATTGTGCTGGCTCTCTCTAGAACTCTATTGTGCTGGCTCTCTCTAGAACTCTATTGTGCTGGCTCTCTCTACAACTCTATTGTGCTGGCTCTCTCTTGAACTCTATTGTGCTGGCTCGCCTGGTGATGCTTGAATACTGTTTTGTTCCAAGATAAATAAACAAAGTATTTAATGCCATTTCTGATCAAGAGGAATTAGGTTCAAACTCTGTAGTTCTACTAATATTAACAATAGCAATAACAATAATGTTATAGCCCCCTCTAGCGGTAGAATATTGCTATTGCAGTGACAATTATTATCACGTCTCCAATTTCCAATGATCTGCTTGTCAACCCTTGATTGATTTACACAGTAGCAAGTCTTTGAACAAGAATAGGCTACTGTACTGTTCTGGTCCATTCAAAAGCATGGCTTATCATTGTTAGTGGTTTAATATGCAATATCAACAAACACCAATAACTTTCATGTAAATGTATATGAATATGTATGTGTCTTGACTGTTGACCACATCCCTTCCTCATCCTCTCCGAATGAACTTGAACTTATGTAATTCCCTATTTCTTCTAAAATAAGTTGGAGAAATAAAACAAATATTTTTATTTGATTTTCAAACTTAAGTTTACAATTTCAAAACATTACAAATCGAACCTCCTCCAAGTTTGAAAGTAGGGAGGGTTGTCACGAATATTACCGAAGGTGACTCCCCTTCTTGTTCGGGTGGCGCTCGGCGGTCGTCGTCGCCGGTCTACTAGCTATCGCCGATCCGTTGTTCTGTGTTCGTTTAGTTTTGTCTAATTGGTAGCACCTGTTTCTAGTTTGGTTGTTAGGATAGGGTTATATATAGTCTGTTTAGCCCGCTTCTGTTTCGTGCGGGCTTGTTCGTCTGTTTTGTTGGTTGAGTGTATTTTGTTTGCATTTTGGGTTTCACGCTGTCCGGTTATATTTCTGTTCATTTGTGTTTTCACTTTTGTACATGTTATGTTTCCGGGACATTAAAGCGTGTTGTTTTTCCCACATCTTTTGCTCTCTGCGCCTGACTCCACACCTCTTCACTCATTATTGTGACACCTCACTTACTTTAAGCACCAGCTGTCAGATCAGCTCACAGTTTACTGCACCTGTACATAGCCCACCTATAATTTAGCCCACACAACTACCTCTTCCCCTACTGTATTTATTTATTTATTTTGCTCCTTTGCACCCCATTATTTTTTTATTCCACTGCATATCTACCATTCCAGCATTTTAATTGCTATATTGTATTTACTTCGCCACCATGTCCTTTTTTTGCCTTTACCTCCCTTATGTCACCTCATTTGCTCACATCGTATATAGACTTGTTTCTACTGTATTATTGACTGTATGTTTGTTTTACTCCATGTGTAACTCTGTGTCGTTGTATCTGTCGAACTGCTTTGCTTTATCTTGGCCAGGTCACAATTGTAAATGAAAGCTTGTTCTCAACTTGCCTACCTGGTTAAATAAATGAAAATAAATAAAAATAAATACATTTCCCTGTTTCTCTTAAAATGTAATACAATACTAGAATTATTATTTTATTTTTTTAACCTTTATTTAACCAGGCAAGTCAGTTAAGAACACATCCTTATTTTCAATGACGGCCTAGGAACAGTGGGGTTAACTGCCTGTTCAGGGGCAGAACGACAGATTTGTACCTTGTCAGCTCGGGGGTTATGAACTTGCAACCTTCCGGTTACTAGTCCAACGCTCTAACCACTAGGCTACGCTGCCACCTACAAAGCAGTGATATTGCAGTATTTCTACAGTACTACACCAGCCAGTACAGTGTTGTAGCTGCTCATCCTGAATGAATGTATCCAGCATTTGATTCAAGCTTATTGAGCTGACAGAGGCTGTAAGGGTATTATTGAGCTGACAGGGGCTGCACTGGTGTTATTGAGCTGACTGGCTGTACGGGTATTATTGAGCTGACAGGGGCTATACTGGTGTTATTGAGCTGACTGGCTGTACGGGTGTTATTGAGCTGACTGGCTGTACGGGTGTTACTGAGCTGACAGGGGCTATACTGGTGTTATTGAGCTGACTGGCTGTAGGGTGTTATTGAGCTGACAGGGGCTATACTGGTGTTATTGAGCTGACAGGGGCTATACTGGTGTTATTGAGCTGACAGGGGCTATACTGGTGTTATTGAGCTGACAGGGACTATACTGGTGTTATTGAGCTGACAGGGGCTATACTGGTGTTATTGAGCTGACTGGCTGTAGGGTGTTATTGAGCTGACAGGGGCTATACTGGTGTTATTGAGCTGACAGGGGCTATACTGGTGTTATTGAGCTGACAGGGGCTATACTGGTGTTATTGAGCTGACAGGGACTATACTGGTGTTATTGAGCTGACAGGGGCTATACTGGTGTTATTGAGCTGACAGGGGCTATACTGGTGTTATTGAGCTGACAGGGACTGTGCTGGTGTTATTGAGCTGACAGGATGTGCTGGTGTTATTGAGCTGACAGGATGTGCTGGTATTATTGAGCTGACAGGGACTGTACTAGTGTTATTGAGCTGACAGGGGTTGTGCTGGTGTTATTGAGCTGACAGGGACTGTACTGGTGTTATTGAGCTGACAGGGACTGTACTGGTGTTATTGAGCTGACAGGGACTGTGCTGGTGTTATTGAGCTGACAGGGACTGTGCTGGTGTTATTGAGCTGACAGGGACGGTGCTGGTGTTATTGAGCTGACAGGGACTGTGCTGGTGTTATTGAGCTGACAGGGACTGTACTGGTGTTATTGAGCTGACAGGGGCTGTGCTGGTGTTATTGAGCTGACAGGGTCTGTGCTGGTGTTATTGAGCTGACAGGGGCTGTGCTGGTGTTATTGAGCTGACAGGATGTGCTGGTGTTATTGAGCTGACAGGGGCTATACTGGTATTATTGAGCTGACAGGATGTACTGGTGTTATTGAGCTGACAGGGACTGTACTGGTGTTATTGAGCTGACTGGCTGTACTGGTGTTATTGAGCTGACAGGGTGTGCTGGTGTTATTGAGCTGACAGGATGTGCTGGTATTATTGAGCTGACAGGGGCTGTACTGGTGTTATTGAGCTTACAGGATGTGCTGGTACTTTTGAGCTGACAGGGACTGTGCTGGTGTTATTGAGCTGACTGGGGCTATACTGGTGTTATTGAGCTGACAGGATGTGCCGGTATTATTGAGCTGACAGGGACTGTGCTGGTGTTATTGAGCTGACTGGGGCTATACTGGTGTTATTGAGCTGACAGGATGTGCCGGTATTATTGAGCTGACAGGGACTGTGCTGGTGTTATTGAGCTGACAGGGACTGTACTGGTGTTATTGAGCTGACAGGGACTGTACTGGTGTTATTGAGCTGACAGGGACTGTGCTGGTGTTATTGAGCTGCCAGGGACTGTGCTGGTGTTATTGAGCTGACAGGGACTGTGCTGGTGTTATTGAGCTGACAGGGACTGTACTGGTGTTATTGAGCTGACAGGGACTGTGCTGGTGTTATTGAGCTGACAGGGACTGTACTGGTGTTATTGAGCTGACAGGGACTGTGCTGGTGTTATTGAGCTGACAGGGGCTGTGCTGGTGTTATTGAGCTGACAGGGACTGTGCTGGTGTTATTGAGCTGACAGGGACTGTGCTGGTATTATTGAGCTGACAGGGGCTGTACTGGTGTTATTGAGCTGACAGGGGCTGAGCTGGTGTTATTGAGCTGACAGGATGTGCTGGTGTTATTGAGCTGACAGGGGCTATACTGGTATTATTGCGCTGACAGGATGTACTGGTGTTATTGAGCTGACAGGGACTGTACTGGTGTTATTGAGCTGACTGGCTGTACTGGTGTTATTGAGCTGACAGGGTGTGCTGGTATTATTGAGCTGACAGGGGCTGTACTGGTGTTATTGAGCTTACAGGATGTGCTGGTATTATTGAGCTGACAGGGACTGTGCTGGTGTTATTGAGCTGACTGGGGCTATACTGGTGTTATTGAGCTGACAGGATGTGCCAGTATTATTGAGCTGACAGGGACTGTGCTGGTGTTATTGAGCTGACTGGGGCTATACTGGTGTTATTGAGCTGACAGGATGTGCCAGTATTATTGAGCTGACAGGGACTGTGCTGGTGTTATTGAGCTGACTGGGGCTATACTGGTGTTATTGAGCTGACTGGGGCTATACTGGTGTTATTGAGCTGACAGGATGTGCTGGTGTTATTGTGTTATTACAAGTATAATGTAGGTGTGCTTTGCTGAACTCAACATTTCTTCTTCTTATATTATGTATTGTATTGTTCTGCTTCTTCCTCCCGCTCTCGAGCTTTAAACAATTTCTCGCCATTAACACGAAAGCAACTTTAAAATTGTGTAGACCCAACTTAGATTGCTTGAGAGAATTTAAACTTTTTTTTGTACTACAATAATATTTAAATCAGCTCCCAATGCATTTCAATGGAAATGAAAGTGCCTTAGATGTACACGGTAGTCTAGTCTTCAACCATGTAATCTAAAAATGACATTCAAAATGCCACTTTAAAACGTGCAGACCGGTCTGGAATCGTATATTTGTCAAATTTAAAAAAAAATTTTTTTTAAAAGAAAGTCAAAACCAATGTTAAAAACTTCTTCGGGATCGCTGTCCCTTCCACTGAAAATGAACTAAAACAAAATGTGTGTTATTTTATCTCTCTCTTTCTCTTTCCCACACACTCTCTCTCTCTCTCTCTCTCTCTCTCTCTCTCTCTCTCTCTCTCTCTCTCTCTCTCTCTCTCTCTCTCTCTCTCTCTCTCTCTCTCTGTCTCTCTCGCTCTCTATCTCTCTCTCTCATTCCCTATATTTCTCTCTCTCTCATTCCCTATCTTCCTATCTCTCTCATTCCCTATCTTCCTATCTTCCTATCTTCCTCTCTCTCTCTCTCTCTCTCTCTCTCTCTCTCTCTCTCTCTCTCTCTCTCTCTCTCTCTCTCTTTCTCTCTCTCTCATTCCCTATCTTCTATCTCTCTCATTCCTCTATCTTCTCTCTCTCTCTCTCTCTCTCTCTCTCTCTCTCTCTCTCTCTCTCTCTCTCTCTCTCTCTCTCTCTCTCTTCTCATTCTATCTTCCTCTCTCTCTCTCTCTCTCTCTCTCTCTCTCTCTCTCTCTCTCTCTCTCTCTCTCTCTCTCTCTCTCTCTCTCTCTCTCTCTATCTTCTCTCTCTCTCTCTCTCTCTCTCTCTCTCTCTCTCTCTCTCTCTCTCTCTCTCTCTCTCTCGCCTCTCTCTCTCTCTCTCTCTCTCTCTCTCTCTCTCTGTCTCTCTCGCTCTCTATCTCTCTCTCTCATTCCCTATCTTCCTATCTCTCTCATTCCCTATCTCTCTCTCTCTCTCTCTCTCTCTCTCTCTCTCTCTCTCTCTCTCTCTCTCTCTCTCTCTCTCTCTCTCTCTCTCTCTCTCTCTCATCTATCTTCCTCTCTTCTCTCTCTCTCTCTCTCTCTCTCTCTCTCTCTCTCTCTCTCTCTCTCTCTCTCTCTCTCTATCTCTCCTCTCTTATTTCTCTCTCTCTCATTCCCTATCTTCCTATCTCTCTCATTCCCTATCTTCCTATCTTCCCTATCTCTCTCTCTCTCTCTCTCTCTCTCTCTCTCTCTCTCTCTCTCTCTCTCTCTCTCTCTCTTTCTCTCTCTCTCTCTCTCTCTCTCTCTCTCTCTCTCTCTCTCTCTCTCTCTCTCTCTCTCTCTCTCTCTCTCTCTCTCTCTCTCTCTCTCTCATTCCCTATCTTCCTCTCTCTCTCTCTCTCTCTCTCTCTCTCTCTCTCTCTCTCCTCTCTCTCTCTCTCTCTCTCTCTCCTCTCTCTCTCTCTCTCTCTCTCTCTCTCTGTCTCTCTCGCTCTCTATCTCTCTCTCTCATTCCCTATCTTCCTCTCTCTCTCTCTCTCTCTCTCTCTCTCTCTCTCTCTCTCTCCTCTCTCTCTCTCTCTCTCTCTCTCTCTCTCTCTCTCTCTCTCTCTCTCTCTCCCTCTCTCTCTCTCTCTCTCTCTCTCTCTCTCTCTCTCTCTCTCTCTCTCTCTCTCTTCCCTATCTTCCTCCCTCTCTCTCTCTCTCATTCCCTCTTCCTCTCTCTCTCTCTCTCTGCTCTCTCCCTTTCTCTCTCTCTCTCTCTCTCTTCTCTCTCTCTCTCTCTCTCTCTCTTTCTCTCTCTCTCTCTCTCTCTCTCTCTCTCCTATCTTCCTCTCTCTCTCTCTCTCTCTCTCTCTCTCTCTTCTCTCTCTCTCTCATTCCCTACCTTCCTCTCGATCTCTGATTTTATCCCTCCATATCCTTTTATTTCTCTATCCACCTGGGTGTCTCTCTGATGATCTGATTTTATTTATCCTCTGGGAGCAGGCTGTATCCCAAATAGCATCCTATTCCCTATTTAGTGCAAAAATAGTGCACCACACTAAACAGGGAATAGGGTGCTATTTGAGACACAGATTGTGTGTTTGGTTTGATTCCCTGTCTGTTTGATTCCCTGTGTGTTTGGTTTCTAAACTCGGAGGGAACCTTTGTGTGATATGCTTTCAGGAGAAATTGCAAAACATAATTAGCAGATCCACAGAACCACAGAGAATCTAAAAACATGATGTACTTCTCAGACAGATTTATTCTGCCAGGAACGTGCTGTAGGGTAGAGCAGGCTTTGTCCCTGGCGATGATTACCATTACCAGTGCAGCTATACCCATCTAGTGGTAGACATTGAGATTGCAGTAGTTGATGTAATACTTGTTGTGTTCCCTAGAGGGCAGTAGTTGATGTAATACTTGTTTTGTTCCCTAGAGGGCAGTAGTTGATGTAATACTTGTTGTGTTCCCTAGAGGGCAGTAGTTGATGTAATACTTGTTGTGTTCCCTAGAGGGCAGTAGTTGATGTAATACTTGTTGTGTTCCCTAGAGGGCAGTAGTTGATACTTGTAATAGTTGATGTAATACTTGTTGTGTTCCCTAGAGGGCAGTAGTTGATGTAATACTTGTTGTGTTCCCTAGAGGGCAGTAGTTGGTTGTTCCTTACCACCATAGAGCATTCTTCACCTTGTTGTGTGCATATTGTTGTCATATGAATTCATGGTTCATGTTTATCACAATTTTGACATTTCACATAACTGAGATCACACACGTTTAAAATCATGGATAGGAATGGATAGGAATTTTGTATATCCTTCAATGACGGTGTGTGTGAGCCATACAACGTTGAGATTAACCGTCATCTTCCACAGACAGACAGAGGAGGCCAAAGCTTAAGCACTAGTGTTTAAGGCGTCAAGTGGTGTTTCCAACTGTCACACACACACACACACACACACACACACACACACACACACACACACACACACACACACACACACACACACACACACACACACACACACACACACACACACACACACACACACACTTAGGGTGTTCATACTATTTCAGTAAAACTATTCAGTAATACTATGCCAGTAAAACAGACCACCCCTTCTCAATATATTAGACCCTAGACTACTCTACAGACCACCCCTACTCATCATATTAGACCCTAGACTACACTACAGACCACCCCTACTCATCATATTAGACCCTAGACTACTCTACAGACCACCCCTACTCATCATATTAGACCCTAGACTACTCTACAGACCACCCCTACTCATCATATTAGACCCTAGACTACTCTACAGACCACCCCTACTCATCATATTAGACCCTAGACTACTCTACAGACCACCCTACTCAATATATTAGACCCTAGACTACTCTACAGACCACCCCTACTCATCATATTAGACCCTAGACTACTCTACAGACCACCCTACTCAATATATTAGACCCTAGACTACTCTACAGACCACCCTACTCATCAGATTAACATTTAACATTTAAGTCATTTAGCAGACGCTCTTATCCAGAGCGACTTACAAATTGGTGCATTCACCTTATGACATCCAGTGGGACAGTCACTTACAATAGTGCATCTAAAACTTAAGGGGTGGGGTGAGAGGGATTACAACCTATCCTATTTCCTTAAAGAAGGTGTCTCCGGAAGGTGGTGATTGACTCCGCTGTCCTGGCGTCGTGAGGGAGTTTGTTCCACCATTGGGGGGCCAGGGCAGCGAACAGTTTTGACTGGGCTGAGCGGGAGCTGTACTTCCTCAGTGGTAGGGAGGCGAGCAGGCCAGAGGTGGATGAACGCAGTGCCCTTGTTTGGGTGTAGGGCCTGATCAGAGCCTGGAGGTACTGAGGTGCCGTTCCCCTCACAGCTCCGTACAAGCACCATGGTCTTGTACGGATCATCAACTGGAAGCCAGTGGAGACCGGGGTGACGTGAGAGAACTAAGGTTGAACACCAGACGGGCTGCTTCTGGATGAGTTGAAGGGTTTAATGGCACAGGCAGGGAGCCCAGCCAACAGCGACAGTAATCCAGACGGGAGATGACAAGTGCCTGGATTAGGACCTGCGCCGCTTCCTGTGTGAGAGGGTCTACTCTATGTTGTAGAGCATGAACCACCGGGCCACCGCCTACTCATGTTGTCAGGATCATTCTTGGCGCTCTGGGAGGAGGACACAATGGAGTTGTCAACCGTGATGGCTCATGGAACGGGCAGTCCTTCCCCGAGGAAGAGCCAGGGCTAGGTGGTGATCCGTCATCCACACTGATATGTCTGCCAGACATGCAGAGATGCGATACCTGGTCATCAGAAGGGGGAAAGGAGAAGATTAATTGTGTGTCTATAGCAATGATAAGACCATGGGTTAGTGACAGAGCCAAGTGACTTGGTGTATAGAGAATAGGAGAGGGCCAGGGTACACCAGTGGTGACTGGTGAGGAGACTGATTCTCGCCACGCCACCTGGTAGGAGTGTCAGGTGGACGCAATCCACGTGGGCCGCGCCGGAGATGCCCAGGAGAGGGTGGAGAGGAGGATGGACTACTGATCTAGAAGGATGAGAGCAGAGGAGAGAGAGTTAGCTGGTGCGGAGCGCCTCCTGATACAGAGGAGAGCAGTCTCAGGAATGACTAGTGAAACCTGACTGATTTGGACCAGAAGGTCATTCAGAGAGAGATAGCTAGAGCTGTAGACCAGTTCAAGAGTTTTGGAGAGGAAAGAAGGGATACTGGTCTGTAATTGTTGACATTGGAGGGATCGAGTGTAGGTTTTTTCAGAAGGGTGCAACTCTCGCTCTCTTGAAGACGGAAGGGACATAGCCAACGGTCAGGGATGAGTTGATGAGCGAGGTGAGGTAAGGGAGAAGGTCTCCGGAAATGGTCTGGAGAAGAGGGAGGGGATAGGGTCAAGCGGGCAGGTTGTTGGGCTCACAAGACGAGAGATTTCATCTGGAGAGAGAGGGGAGAAAGAGGTCAGAGCACAGGGTAGGGCAGTGTGAGCAGAACCAGCGGTGTCGTTTGACTTAGCAAACGAGGATCGGATGTCGTCGACCTTCTTTTCAAAATGGTTGACGAAGTCATCTGCAGAGAGGAGGAGGGGGGGAGGGGGCGGAGGATTCAGGAGGGAGGAGAAGGTGGCAAAGAGCTTCCTAGGGTTAGAGGCAGATGCTTGGAATTTAGCGTGGTAGAAAGTGGCTTTAGCAGCAGAGACAGAGGAGGAAAATGTAGAGAGGAGGGAGTGAAAGGATGCCAGGTCCGCAGGGAGGCGAGTTTTCTACTCTACAGACCACCCCTACTCAATATATTAGAACCTAGACTACTCTACAGACCACCCTACTCATCATATTAGACCCTAGACTACTCTACAGACCACCCTACTCATCAGAATAGACCCTAGACTACTCTACAGACCACCCTACTCATCATATTAGACCCTAGACTACTCTACATACCACCCCTACTCATCATATTAGTAGTGTACTACTGTTGACCAGGGTAGTGGACTACTGTTGACCAGGGTAGTGGACTACTGTAGACCAGGGTAGTGGACTACTGTAGACCAGGGTAGTGGACTACTGTAGACCAGGGTAGTGGACTACTGTAGACCAGGGTAGTGGACTACTGTTGACCAGGGTAGTGGAATACTGTTGACCAGGGTAGTGGACTACTGTTGACCAGGGTAGTGGACTACTGTTGACCAGGGTAGTGACCTACTTTAGACCAGGGTAGTGGACTACTGTTGACCAGGGTAGTGACCTACTTTAGACCAGGGTAGTGGACTACTGTTGACCAGGGTAGTGGACTACTGTAGACCAGGGTCTATAGGGTAGTGGACTACTGTTGACCAGGGTAGTGGACTACTGTTGACCAGGGTAGTGGACTACTGTTGACCAGGGTAGTGGACTACTGTTGACCAGGGTAGTGGACTACTGTAGACCAGGGTAGTGGACTACTGTTGACCAGGGTCTATAGGGTAGTGGACTACTGTTGACCAGGGTAGTGGACTACTGTTGACCAGGGTAGTGGACTACTGTTGACCAGGGTAGTGGACTGTGACCAGGGTAGTGGACTACTGTTGACCAGGGTAGTGGACTACTGTAGACCAGGGTAGTGGACTACTGTAGACCAGGGTAGTGGACTACTGTAGATCAGGGTACTGGACTACTGTTGACCAGGGTAGTGGACTACTGTAGACCAGGGTAGTGGACTACTGTAGACCAGGGTAGTGGACTACTGTAGACCAGGGTAGTGGACTACTGTAGACCAGGGTCTATGTAGACCAGGTAGTGGACTACTGTTGACCAGGGTACTGGACTACTGTTGACCAGGGTAGTGGACTACTGTTGACCAGGGTAGTGGACTACTGTAGACCAGGGGGTAGTGGACTACTGTAGACCAGGGTAGTGGATTACTGTTGACCAGGGTCTATAGGGTAGTGGACTACTGTTGACCAGGGTAGTGGACTACTGTTGACCAGGGTAGTGGACTACTGTTGACCAGGGTAGTGGACTACTGTAGACCAGGGTAGTGGACTACTGTAGACCAGGGTAGTGGACTACTGTTGACCAGGGTAGTGGACTACTGTAGACCAGGGTAGTGGACTACTGTAGACCAGGGTAGTGGACTACTGTAGACCAGGGTAGTGGACTACTGTAGACCAGGGTAGTGGACTACTGTAGACCAGGGTAGTGGACTACTGTAGACCAGGGTAGTGGACTACTGTTGACCAGGGTCTATAGGGTAGTGGACTACTAACAATTATTGACTAGAGTCTAGGAAATGTGCAGAAAATGTATTCTGTGGCTAATCTCTGTCATGGATACTGTTATTATTATTATTATTATTAGTCAGGTTGCTTGGCAACCAGGAGGTTGTGGGTTCAAATCCCTAAATTACAATCAAATTACAGTAAAACAAAAAACATCAGCATCTACAAGAGTGTTTTTGGTATTTATTATTATTTATTATGTATCTCATCAGCAGCTGCAAAAGTATCAGCTACTCTTCCTGGGGTCTACATGAAACATGACATAGTACATATCTAGATATAATATATATATATATATATATATATATATAATATATAATATATTGCACAGTGCAAATTATAATCCAAGATATATACAATGGCTGTGTCTCTTCACAGTCACTTATGTGCAGTAGAGTGTTTGTTTTTTATGTTTAAAAAAAAAAATGTTTTTTATTGCTTGCTTGAGTGACCTGGGCTACCAGAGAGTTCCATGTACAGTCGAGGGTTGGAAGTTTACATACACCTTAGCCAAATACATTTAAACTCAGTTATTCACAATTCCTGACATTTACTGATATTCCCTGTCCTAGGTCAGTTAGGATCACCACTTTATTTTAAGAATGTGAAATTGATTCATTTCAGCTTTTATTTATTTCATCACATTCCCAGTGGGTCAGAAGTTTACATACACTCAATTAGTATTTGGTGGCATTGCCTTTTAATTGTTTAACTTGGGTCAAACATTCCGAGTAGACTTCCACAATAAATTGGGTGAATATTGGCCCATTCCTCCTGACAGAGCTGGTGTAACTGAGTCAGGTTTGTAGGCCTCCTTGCTCCCACACTCTTTATCAGTTCTTCCCACACATGTTCTATGTCATGGCTTTGTGATGGCCACTCCAATACCATGACTTTGTTGTCCTTAAGCCATTTTGCCACAACTTTGGAAGTATGCTTGGGGTCATTGTCCATTTGGAAGACCCATTCGTGACCAAGCTTTAACTTCCTGACTGATGTCTTGAGATGTTGCTTCAATATATCCACGTAATTTTCCCACCTCATGATGATCTATTTTGTGAAGTGCACCAGTCCCTCCTGCAGCAAAGCACCCCCACAACATGATGCTGCCACCCCCGTGCTTCACAGTTGGGATGGTGTTCTTCGGCTTGCAAGCCTCCCCCTTTTTCCTCCAAACAGAACGATGGTCATTACGGCCAAATATGTATATTTATGTTTCATCAGACCAGAGGACATTTCTCCAAAAAGTATGATCTTTGTCCCCATGTGCAGTTGCAAACCGTAGTCTGGCTTTTTTCGGGCTGTTTTGGAGCAGAGGCTTACTCCTTTGCTGAGCGGCCATTCAGGTTATGTCGATATAGAACTCGTTTAACTGTGGACAAATAGACACCTTTGGACCTGTTTCATCTTCACAGGGTTGTTGTTCTGCTGTTTTGTGGATTGATTTGCACTTTTCGCACCAAAGTACGTTCATCTCCAGGAGACAGAACGCGTCTCCTTCCTGAGCGGTATGACGGCTGCGTGGTCCCATGGTGTTTATACTTGCGTACTATTGTTTGTACAGATGAATGTGGTACCTTCATGCGTTTGATAATGGCTCCCAAAGATGAACTAGACTGGTGGAGGTCTACAATTTTTGGTCTTGGCTGATGTCTTTTGATTTTCCCATGATGTCAAGCAAAGAGGCACTGACATAGTTTTCTGGAATTTTACAAGCTGTTTAAAGGCACAGTCAACTTAGTGTATGTAAACTTCTGACCCACTGGAATTGTGATACAGTGAATTAATTAGTGAAATAATCTGTCCGTAAACATATCTTGGAAAAATTACTTGTGTCATGCACAAAGTAGATGTCCTAACCGACATGCCAAAACTATAGTTTTGGCATGTGGTTGAAAACTAGTTTTAATGACTCCAACCTAAGTGTATGTAAACTTCCGATTTCAACTGTAAAACTTGAAAAAGCCATACATGCACACGAGTTAAAATCATGGAGGATTACACACAATACAGTCTGGGACTTATTTCCATTGTTAAATCATGGAGGATAACACACTATACAGTCTGGGACTTAATTCCATTGTTAAATCATGGAGGGTAACACACAATACAGTCTGGGACTTATTTCCATTGTTAAATCATGGAGGATAACACACTATACAGTCTGGGACTTAATTCCATTGTTAAATCATGGAGGGTAACACACAATACAGTCTGGGACTTATTTCCATTCTTAAATCATGGAGGGTAACACACAATCCAGTCTGGGACTTATTTCCATTGTTAAATCATGGAGGATAACACACAATACAGTCTGGGACTTATTTCCATTGTGGTCCTCTTGAGACCAGATGGCTGGACAAGATCCAACACAGTTAAACACAGGATGTCTTTGAGATAATACAACATAAAAACTAGAGAAGAAGAACATCTATCTCATCAAAAACAGAGAAGAAGAACATCTATCTCATCAAAAACAGAGAAGAAGAACATCTATCTCATCAAAAACAGAGAAGAAGAACATCTATCTCATCAAAAACAGAGAAGAAGAACATCTATCTCATCAAAAACAGAGAAGAAGAACATCTATCTCATCAAAAACAGAGAAGAAGAACATCTATCTCATCAAAAACATAGAAGAAGAACATCTATCTCATCAAAAACAGAGAAGAAGAACATCTATCTCATCAAAAACAGAGAAGAAGAACATCTATCTCATCAAAAACAGAGAAGAAGAACATCTATCTCATCAAAAACAGAGAAGAAGAACATCTATCTCATCAAAAACAGAGAAGAAGAACATCTATCTCATCAAAAACAGAGAAGAAGAACATCTATCTCATCAAAAACAGAGAGAAGAAGAACATCTATCTCATCAAAAACAGAGAAGAAGAACATCTATCTCATCAAAAACATAGAAGAAGAACATCTATCTCATCAAAAACAGAGAAGAAGAACATCTATCTCATCAAAAACAGAGAAGAAGAACATCTATCTCATCAAAAACAGAGAAGAAGAAGAACATCTATCTCATCAAAAACAGAGAAGAAGAACATCAATCTCATCATTGCAGTTACATCATAGAGGTTATTCATATGGGCACAGAAGACATCAAACATATTTGTATATTTTGTATTTTCAAAGCTGCCCAGAGAGGATGTTGTTTTTATGGGCAGAGGCACAACTCATTCCATTCTGAGGCTCCTGTATACAAGACATTACCTTTCCCAGCATTACTCGTGAACCTGAGTAAGCACACATCAGCAACACCTGATCTGGTGCTGTGGTTCTGTGCATCCCGAACATGAGGAAAGCAATCAGTTAGATATCTTGGCGCAGAAGCATAAATACTCATGTAAACCTAACCTAGTCTAATCTGGGACACCCTAACCTCAACAGGCAGCCAGTTTAGTTCCTGAAAGCAGCTCCTGTCTATGTGAGTATGTGGACTCACCTTCAACACCACCCTGATCAGCTTATTCTGGGATATCTGGAGCTTCCCCTTCATAAGTTTAGATAAGACACCCAAACCAGGAAGTACTAGCGTAGTCAAAATGGCATTGAATGTGGGCAGTAGCTAGCGCTTTCATGGAGTCCTTATCAAGCAGCTTGGAACTTTCTAGCCAACAACTTAGTTCTGGCTTTAACCTTCCCTAGCACCTTATTGGCCGTGCTCACACCTCCCAAGCTTCCATCAAGGACACATCCCAGGTAGCTAACATAGGTTTTTAGTAGTCAGCACCACACCCCCTGACTCCACTCTGATTTCACAGGAGCTACTCAATTTAGGTTTAGATCCCACAATAATTGCCTCGGTTTTACCTAAGTGCAGAGATAGCTTCATTATCTCCAAGCCATTTGCTAATGTTAGTGAGCTCTGTGTTAAGTATGCTCTCCAACGTAGTTTTACTTTTGTAAAATACCGAATGTGTAGAGTCATCCGGAGAAAGAAAAAGAAAAAAAACCAGCCAAATATCTGTAAAATAACATTGTATTTGGTTTAACAGGGGAGCGTGCTAGGGTCTCTACTGTTTTTATTGTATATTAACCATATGAAAGATGCTTGTTCTTGCTCGTCTTTTTTATCTGAGATGACAGGGTGAAAAACAAAAGGCTAAGCTGTGTTTGAATATATTTCACTTGTGATTTCATGAATATGAATATTTTCGAGTAAGATGTTTTTGTCCGTTGCGTTATGCTACTTAGTGTCAGTTGTAGACAATTCTCCCGGATCCGGGATGGGTAGTTACAATAGGTTTAACATAGAGCTCCAGTCAGTTATAGAATGGATAACTAGCAATAGGTTTAACATAGAGCTCCAGTCAGTTATAGAATGGGTAACTAGCAATAGGTTTAACATAGAGCTCCAGTCAGTTATAGAATGGGTAACTAGCAATAGGTTTAACATAGAGCTCCAGTCAGTTATAGAATGGGTAACATAGAGCTCCAGTCAGTTATAGAATGGGTAACCAGCAATAGGTTTAACATAGAGCTCCAGTCAGTTATAGAATGGGTAACCAGCAATAGGTTTAAAATAGAGCTCCAGTCAGTTATAGAATGGGTAACATAGAGCTCCAGTCAGTTATAGAATGGGTAACATAGAGCTCCAGTCAGTTATAGAATGGGTAACATAGAGCTCCAGTCAGTTATAGAATGGGTAACACAGAGCTCCAGTCAGTCATAGAATGGGGAACATAGAGCTCCAGTCAGTTATAGAATGGGTAACATAGAGCTCCACTCAGTTATAGAATGGATAACTAGCAACAGGTTTAACATAGAGCTCCAGTCAGTTATAGAATGGGTAACATAGAGCTCCAGTCAGTCATAGAATGGGGAACATAGAGCTCCAGTCAGTTATAGAATGGATAACTAGCAATAGGTTTAACATAGAGCTCCAGTCAGTTATAGAATGGGTAACATAGAGCTACAGTCAGTTATAGAATGGGTAACATAGAGCTCCAGTCAGTTATAGAATGGATAACTAGCAATAGGTTTAACATAGAGCTCCAGTCAGTTATAGAATGGGTAACATAGAGCTCCAGTCAGTTATAGAATGGATAACTAGCAATAGGTTTAACATAGAGCTCCAGTCAGTTATAGAATGGGTAACATAGAGCTCCAGTCATTTATAGAATGGGTAACCAGCAATAGGTTTAACATAGAGCTCCAGTCAGTTACAGAATGGATAACTAGCAATAGGTTTAACATAGAGCTCCAGTCAGTTATAGAATGGGTAACATAGAGCTCCAGTCAGTTATAGAATGGGTAACATAGAGCTCCAGTCAGTTATAGAATGGGTAACTAGCAATGGGTTTAACATAGAGCTCCAGTCATTTATAGAATGGGTAACTAGCAATGGGTTTAACATAGAGCTCCAGTCAGTTACAGAATGGGTAACCAGCAATAGGTTTAACATAGAGCTCCAGTCAGTTATAGAATGGGTAACATAGAGCTCCAGTCAGTTATAGAATGGGTAACATAGAGCTCCAGTCAGTTATAGAATGGGTAACATAGAGCTCCAGTCAGTTATAGAATGGGTAACACAGAGCTCCAGTCAGTTATAGAATGGGTAACATAGAGCTCCAGTCAGTCATAGAAAGGGGAACATAGAGCTCCAGTCAGTTATAGAATGGGTAACATAGAGCTCCAGTCAGTTATAGAATGGATATGTCATGTTTGTCATTTATTGTCATGTCTTGTCCCTGTGCTCCCCATGCTATTCGTTTCCCTCTGCTGGTCTTGTTTGGTTCTTTCCCTCCTTCTATCCCTCTCTCTCCCCCTCCCTCTCTCACTCTCTCGCTCTCTCTTCTCTCTGTCGTTCCGTTCCTGCTCCCAGCTGTTCCTATTCCCCTAATCATCATTTAGTCTTCCCACACCTGTTCCCGATCCTTTCCCCTGATTAGAGTCCCTATTTATTCCTTTGTGATCCGTTCCTGTTCCGTCGGTTCCTTGTATTGTATTCACCATGCTGTGATTGCGTTTCGCCCTGTCCTGTCGTGTTTTTGCCGTGATTGTGTATCACCCTGTCCTGTCGTGTTTTGTGCCTTCATCAGATGCTGCGTGTGAGCAGGTGTCTCAGTCGACTACGGCCTGCGCCTACCCGGGAAGCGACCTGCAGTCTGTGGCCGCTTCTCCAGTTGTTTCCCCTCTACAAGTCTAGAGGATTTCTGTTATTCCGTTTTGGACTTTAATAAACTCTGTTTCTGTTAAGTCGCTTTTGGGTCCTCTTTCACCTGCATGACAGAAGGAACCGACCAAGGAATGGACCCAGCGACTTCAGACGCTCGTTACACTGCCGTCGAGATCCAAGGAGCCATGCTCGGCAGACACGAGCAGGAATTGTCTGCTGCTCGCCATGCCGTGGAAAACCTGGCCGCTCAGGTTTCCGACCTCTCTGGACAGTTCCAGAGTCTACGTCTCGTGCCACCTGTTACTTCCTGGCCTGCCGAGCCTCCAGAACCTAGGGTTAATAACCCACCTTGCTACTCCGGGCAGCCCACTGAGTGCCGCTCCTTTCTCACGCAGTGTGAGATTGTGTTCTCTCTCCAACCCAACACATACTCTAGAGAGAGAGCTCGGGTTGCTTACGTCATTTCGCTCCTTACTGGCCGGGCTCGAGAATGGGGCACAGCTATCTGGGAGGCAAGGGCTGATTGCTCTAACGATTTCCAGAACTTTAAAGAGGAGATGATTCGGGTTTTTGACCGTTCAGTTTTTGGTGGGGAGGCTTCTAGGGCCCTGGCTTCCTTATGCCAAGGTGAACGGTCCATAACGGATTATTCCATTGAGTTTCGCACTCTTGCTGCCTCTAGTGAGTGGAACGAGCCGGCGCTGCTCGCTCGTTTTCTGGAGGGACTCCACGCAGTGGTTAAGGATGAGATTCTCTCCCGGGAGGTTCCATCAGATGTGGATTCTTTGATTGCTCTCGCCATCCGCATAGAACGACGGGTAGATCTTCGTCACCGGGCTCGTGGAAGAGAGCTCGCATCAACGGTGTTTCCCTGCTCCGCATCGCAACCATCTCCCTCCTCTGGCTTTGAGACTGAGCCCATGCAGCTGGGAGGGATTCGCATCTCGAATAAGGAGAGGGAACGGAGGATCACCAACCGCCTGTGTCTCTATTGCGGAGTGGCTGGACATTTTGTTAATTCATGTCCAGTAAGAGGCCAGAGCCCATCAGTAAGCGGAGGGCTACTGGTGAGCGCTACTACTCAGGTCCCTTCATCTAGATCTTGTACTACTATGTCGGTCCATCTACGCTGGACAGGTTCGGGTGCTACATGCAGTGCTTTGATTGACTCTGGGGCTGAGGGTTGTTTCATGGACGAAGCATGGGCTCGGAAACATAACATTCCTTTCAGACTGTTAGACAGGCCTACGCCCATGTTTGCCTTAGATGGTAGTCATCTTCCCAGTATCAAATTTGAGACACTACCTTTAACTCTCACAGTATCTGGTAACCACAGTGAGACTATTTCTTTTTTGATTTTCCGTTCACCGTTTACACCTGTTGTTTTGGGTCATCCCTGGCTAGTATGTCATAATCCTTCTATTAATTGGTCTAGTAATTCTATCCTATCCTGGAACGTTTCTTGTCATGTGAAGTGTTTAATGTCTGCCATCCCTCCCGTTTCTTCTGTCCCTACTTCTCAGGAGGAACCTGGCGATTTGACAGGAGTGCCGGAGGAATATCATGATCTGCGCACGGTCTTCAGTCGGTCCCGAGCCAACTCCTTCCTCCTCACCGGTCGTATGATTGTAGTATTGATCTCCTTCCGGGGACCACTCCTCCTCGAGGTAGACTATACTCTCTGTCGGCTCCCGAACGTAAGGCTCTCGAGGATTATTTGTCTGTGTCTCTTGACGCCGGTACCATAGTGCCTTCTTCTTCTCCGGCCGGGGCGGGGTTCTTTTTGTTAAAAAGAAGGACGGTACTCTGCGCCCCTGCGTGGATATCGAGGGCTGAATGACATAACGGTTAAGAATCGTTATCCGCTTCCCCTTATGTCATCAGCCTTCGAGATTCTGCAGGGAGCCAGGTGCTTTACTAAGTTGGACCTTCGTAACGCTTACCATCTCGTGCGCATCAGAGAGGGGGACGAGTGGAAAACGGCGTTTAACACTCCGTTAGGGCATTTTGAGTACCGGGTTCTGCCGTTCGGTCTCGCCAATGCGCCAGCTGTTTTTCAGGCATTAGTTAATGATGTTCTGAGAGACATGCTGAACATTTTTGTTTTTGTCTATCTTGACGATATCCTGATTTTTCTCCGTCACTCGAGATTCATGTTCAGCACGTTCGACGTGTTCTACAGCGCCTTTTAGAGAATTGTCTCTACGTAAAGGCTGAGAAGTGCTCTTTTCATGTCTCCTCCGTTACTTTTCTCGGTTCCGTTATTTCCGCTGAAGGCATTCAGATGGATTCCGCTAAGGTCCAAGCTGTCAGTGATTGGCCCGTTCCAAGGTCACGTGTCGAGTTGCAGCGCTTTTTAGGTTTCGCTAATTTCTATCGGCGTTTCATTCGTAATTTCGGTCAAGTTGCTGCCCCTCTCACAGCTCTTACTTCTGTCAAGACGTGTTTTAAGTGGTCCGGTTCCGCCCAGGAGCTTTTGATCTTCTAAAGAACGCTTTACGTCCGCTCCTATCCTCGTTACTCCTGACGTCACTAGACAATTCATTGTCGAGGTTGGCCTTCAGAGGTAGGCGTGGGAGCCATCCTATCCCAGCGCTTCCAGTCTGACGATAAGGTTCATCCTTGCGCTTATTTTTCTCATCGCCTGTCGCCATCTGAGCGCAACTATGATGTGGGTAACCGTGAACTGCTCGCCATCCGCTTAGCCCTAGGCGAATGGCGACAGTGGTTGGAGGAGGGCGACCGTTCCTTTTGTCGTTTGGACAGACCATAAGAACCTTGAGTACATCCGTTCTGCCAAACGACTTAATGCCCGTCAAGCTCGTTGGGCGTTGTTTTTCGCTCGTTTCGAGTTTGTGATTTCTTACCGTCCGGGTAGCAAGAACACCAAGCCTGATGCCTTATCCCGTCTGTTTAGTTCTTCTGTGGCTTCTACTGATCCCGAGGGGATTCTTCCTTATGGGCGTGTTGTCGGGTTAACAGTCTGGGGAATTGAAAGACAGGTTAAGCAAGCACTCACGCACACTGCGTCGCCGCGCGCTTGTCCTAGTAACCTCCTTTTCGTTCCTGTTTCCACTCGTCTGGCTGTTCTTCAGTGGGCTCACTCTGCCAAGTTAGCGGGTCATCCCGGTGTTCGAGGCACTCTTGCGTCTATTCGCCAGCGCTTTTGGTGGCCGACTCAGGAGCGTGACACGCGCCGTTTCGTGGCTGCTTGTTCGGACTGCGCGCAGACTAAGTCGGGTAACTCTCCTCCTGCCGGTCGTCTCAGACCGCTCCCCATTCCTTCTCGACCATGGTCTCACATTGCCTTAGACTTCATTACCGGTCTGCCTTTGTCTGCGGGAAGACTGTGATTCTGACGGTTGTCGATAGGTTCTCTAAGGCGGCACATTTCATTCCCCTCGCTAAACTTCCTTCCGCTAAGGAGACGGCACAAATCATTATTGAGAATGTATTCAGAATTCATGGCCTCCCGTTAGACGCCGTTTCAGACAGAGGCCCGCAATTCACGTCACAGTTTTGGAGGGAGTTCTGTCGTTTGATTGGTGCGTCCGTCAGTCTCTCCTCCGGGTTTCATCCCCAGTCTAACGGTCAAGCAGAGAGGGCCAATCAGACGATTGGTCGCATACTACGCAGCCTTTCTTTCAGAAACCCTGCGTCTTGGGCAGAACAGCTCCCTGGGCAGAATACGCTCACAATTCGCTTCCTTCGTCTGCTACCGGGTTATCTCCGTTTCAGAGTAGTCTGGGTTACCAGCCTCCTCTGTTCTCATCCCAGCTTGCCGAGTCCAGCGTTCCCTCCGCTCAAGCGTTTGTCCAACGTTGTGAGCGCACCTGGAGGAGGGTGAGGTCTGCACTTTGCCGTTACAGGGCACAGACGGTGAGAGCCGCCAATAAACGCAGGATTAAGAGTCCAAGGTATTGTTGCGGCCAGAGAGTGTGGCTTTCCACTCGCAACCTTCCTCTTACGACAGCTTCTCGTAAGTTGACTCCGCGGTTCATTGGTCCGTTCCGTGTCTCCCAGGTCGTCAATCCTGTCGCTGTGCGACTGCTTCTTCCGCGACATCTTCGTCGCGTCCATCCTGTCTTCCATGTCTCCTGTGTTAAGCCCTTTCTTCGCACCCCCGTTCGTCTTCCCCCCCCCGTCCTTGTCGAGAGCGCACCTATTTACAAGGTACATAAGATTATGGACATGCGTTCTCGGGGACGGGGTCACCAATACCTAGTGGATTGGGAGGGTTACGGTCCTGAGGAGAGGAGTTGGGTTCCGTCTCGGGACGTGCTGGACCGTTCGCTCATCGATGATTTCCTCCGTTGCCGCCAGGATTCCTCCTCGAGTGCGCCAGGAGGCGCTCGGTGAGTGGGGGGGGTACTGTCATGTTTGTCATTTATTGTCATGTCTTGTCCCTGTGCTCCCCATGCTATTCGTTTCCCTCTGCTGGTCTTGTTTGGTTCTTTCCCTCCTTCTATCCCTCTCTCTCCCCCTCCCTCTCTCACTCTCTCGCTCTCTCTTCTCTCTGTCGTTCCGTTCCTGCTCCCAGCTGTTCCTATTCCCCTAATCATCATTTAGTCTTCCCACACCTGTTCCCGATCCTTTCCCCTGATTAGAGTCCCTATTTATTCCTTTGTGATCCGTTCCTGTTCCGTCGGTTCCTTGTATTGTATTCACCATGCTGTGATTGCGTTTCGCCCTGTCCTGTCGTGTTTTTGCCGTGATTGTGTATCACCCTGTCCTGTCGTGTTTTGTGCCTTCATCAGATGCTGCGTGTGAGCAGGTGTCTCAGTCGACTACGGCCTGCGCCTACCCGGAGCGACCTGCAGTCTGTGGCCGCTTCTCCAGTTGTTTCCCCTCTACAAGTCTAGAGGATTTCTGTTATTCCGTTTTGGACTTTAATAAACTCTGTTTCTGTTAAGTCGCTTTTGGGTCCTCTTTCACCTGCATGACAGGATAACTAGCAATAGGTTTAACATAGAGCTCCAGTCAGTTATAGAATGTGTAACTAACAATAGGTTTAACATAGACCAGTCAGCCGACCAGATAGGACCAGTCAGCCGACCAGATAGTACCAGTCAGCCGACCAGATAGTACCAGTCAGCCGACCAGATAGGATAAGTCAGCCGACCAGATAGTACCAGTCAGCCAACCAGATAGTACCAGGCGACATGCCAGATAGTATCAGGCGAAGTGCCAGATAGTACCAGGCGAAGTGCCAGATAGTACCAGGCGAAGTGCCAGATAGTACCAGGCGAAGTGCCAGATAGTACCAGGCGAAGTGCCAGATAGTACCAGGCGACGTGCCAGATAGTACCAGGGGACGTGCCAGATAGTACCAGGCGACATGCCAGATATACCAGGCGACATGCCAAATAGTACAAGGCGACATGCCAGATAGGACCAGTCAGCCGGACAGATAGGACCAGTCAGCCGGACAGATAGGACCAGTCAGCCGGACAGATAGGACCAGTCAGCCGGACAGATAGGACCAGTCAGCCGGACAGATAGGACCAGTCAGCCGGACAGATAGGACCAGTCAGCCGGACAGATAGGACCAGTCAGCCGGACAGATAGGACCAGTCAGCGGACCAGATAGTACCAGGCGACATGCCAGATAGGACCAGTCAGCCGGACAGATAGGACCAGTCAGCCGACCAGATAGGACCAGTCAGCCGACCAGATAGGACCAGTCAGCCGACCAGATAGTACCAGTCAGCCGACCAGATAGGACCAGTCAGCCGACCAGATAGGACCAGTCAGCGGACCAGATAGTACCAGGCGACATGCCAGATAGTATCAGGCGAAGTGCCAGATAGTACCAGGCGAAGTGCCAGATAGTACCAGGCGAAGTGCCAGATAGTACCAGGCGAAGTGCCAGATAGTACCAGGCGAAGTGCCAGATAGTACCAGGCGACGTGCCAGATAGTACCAGGGGACGTGCCAGATAGTACCAGGCGACATGCCAGATATACCAGGCGACATGCCAGATAGTACAAGGCGACATGCCAGATAGGACCAGTCAGCCGGACAGATAGGACCAGTCAGCCGACCAGATAGGACCAGTCAGCCGGACAGATAGGACCAGTCAGCCGGACAGATAGGACCAGTCAGCCGGACAGATAGGACCAGTCAGCCGACCGGATAGTACCAGGCGACATGCCAGATAGGACCAGTCAGCGGACCAGATAGGACCAGTCAGCCGACCAGATAGGACCAGTCAGCCGACCAGATAGGACCAGTCAGCCGACCTGATCGGACCAGTCAGCCGACCGGATAGTACCAGGCGACATGCCAGATAGGACCAGTCAGCCGACCGGATAGTACCAGGCGACATGCCAGATAGTACCAGTCAGCCGGACAGATAGGACCAGTCAGCCGACCAGATAGGACCAGTCAGCCGGACAGATAGGACCAGTCAGCCGGACAGATAGGACCAGTCAGCCGGACAGATAGGACCAGTCAGCCGACCGGATAGTACCAGGCGACATGCCAGATAGGACCAGTCAGCGGACCAGATAGGACCAGTCAGCCGACCAGATAGGACCAGTCAGCCGACCAGATAGGACCAGTCAGCCGACCTGATCGGACCAGTCAGCCGACCGGATAGTACCAGGCGACATGCCAGATAGGACCAGTCAGCCGACCGGATAGTACCAGGCGACATGCCAGATAGGACCAGTCAGCCGACCGGATAGGACCAGTCAGCGGACCAGATAGTACCAGGCGACATGCCAGATAGGACCAGTCAGCCGACCAGATAGGACCAGTCAGCCGACCGGATAGTACCAGGCGACATGCCAGATAGGACCAGTCAGCCGACCGGATAGTACCAGGCGACATGCCAGATAGTACCAGTCAGCGGACCAGATAGGACCAGTCAGCCGACCAGATAGTACCAGGCGACATGCCAGATAGGACCAGTCAGCCGACCGGATAGGACCAGTCAGCGGACCAGATAGTACCAGGCGACATGCCAGATAGGACCAGTCAGCCGACCGGATAGGACCAGTCAGCCGACCTGATCGGACCAGGCGACATGCCAGATAGGACCAGTCAGCCGACCAGATAGTACCAGGCAAAATGCCAGATAGTACCAGGTGACATGAAAGATAGTACCAGGCGACGTGCCAGATAGTACCAGGCGACGTGCCAGATAGTACCAGGCGACATGCCAGATAGTACAAGGCGACATGCCAGATAGGACCAGTCAGCCGGACAGATAGGACCAGTCAGCCGGACAGATAGTACCAGTCAGCCGACCAGATAGGACCAGTCAGCCGACCAGATAGGACCAGTCAGCCGACCAGATAGGATCAGTCAGCCGACCAGATAGGACCAGTCAGCCGACCAGATAGTACCAGGCGACATGCCAGATAGTACCAGGCGACATGCCAGATAGTACCAGGCGACGTGCCAGATAGTACCAGGCGACGTGCCAGATAGTACCAGGCGACGTGCCAGATAGTACCAGGCGACGTGCCAGATAGTACCAGGAGACGTGCCAGATAGTACCAGGCGACGTACCAGATAGTACCAGGCGACGTGCCAGATAGTACCAGGGGACGTGCCAGATAGTACCAGGCGACATGCCAGATATACCAGGCGACATGCCAGATAGTACAAGGCGACATGCCAGATAGGACCAGTCAGCCGGACAGATAGGACCAGTCAGCCGGACAGATAGGACCAGTCAGCCGGACAGATAGGACCAGTCAGCCGGACAGATAGGACCAGTCAGCCGGACAGATAGGACCAGTCAGCCGGACAGATAGGACCAGTCAGCCGGACAGATAGGACCAGTCAGCCGGACAGATAGGACCAGTCAGCGGACCAGATAGTACCAGGCGACATGCCAGATAGGACCAGTCAGCCGGACAGATAGGACCAGTCAGCCGACCAGATAGGACCAGTCAGCCGACCAGATAGGACCAGTCAGCCGACCAGATAGTACCAGTCAGCCGACCAGATAGGACCAGTCAGCCGACCAGATAGGACCAGTCAGCGGACCAGATAGTACCAGGCGACATGCCAGATAGTATCAGGCGAAGTGCCAGATAGTACCAGGCGAAGTGCCAGATAGTACCAGGCGAAGTGCCAGATAGTACCAGGCGAAGTGCCAGATAGTACCAGGCGAAGTGCCAGATAGTACCAGGCGACGTGCCAGATAGTACCAGGGGACGTGCCAGATAGTACCAGGCGACATGCCAGATATACCAGGCGACATGCCAGATAGTACAAGGCGACATGCCAGATAGGACCAGTCAGCCGGACAGATAGGACCAGTCAGCCGACCAGATAGGACCAGTCAGCCGGACAGATAGGACCAGTCAGCCGGACAGATAGGACCAGTCAGCCGGACAGATAGGACCAGTCAGCCGACCGGATAGTACCAGGCGACATGCCAGATAGGACCAGTCAGCGGACCAGATAGGACCAGTCAGCCGACCAGATAGGACCAGTCAGCCGACCAGATAGGACCAGTCAGCCGACCTGATCGGACCAGTCAGCCGACCGGATAGTACCAGGCGACATGCCAGATAGGACCAGTCAGCCGACCGGATAGTACCAGGCGACATGCCAGATAGTACCAGTCAGCCGGACAGATAGGACCAGTCAGCCGACCAGATAGGACCAGTCAGCCGGACAGATAGGACCAGTCAGCCGGACAGATAGGACCAGTCAGCCGGACAGATAGGACCAGTCAGCCGACCGGATAGTACCAGGCGACATGCCAGATAGGACCAGTCAGCGGACCAGATAGGACCAGTCAGCCGACCAGATAGGACCAGTCAGCCGACCAGATAGGACCAGTCAGCCGACCTGATCGGACCAGTCAGCCGACCGGATAGTACCAGGCGACATGCCAGATAGGACCAGTCAGCCGACCGGATAGTACCAGGCGACATGCCAGATAGTACCAGTCAGCCGACCAGATAGGACCAGTCAGCCGACCAGATAGTACCAGGCGACATGCCAGATAGGACCAGTCAGCCGACCGGATAGGACCAGTCAGCGGACCAGATAGTACCAGGCGACATGCCAGATAGGACCAGTCAGCCGACCAGATAGGACCAGTCAGCCGACCGGATAGTACCAGGCGACATGCCAGATAGGACCAGTCAGCCGACCGGATAGTACCAGGCGACATGCCAGATAGTACCAGTCAGCGGACCAGATAGGACCAGTCAGCCGACCAGATAGTACCAGGCGACATGCCAGATAGGACCAGTCAGCCGACCGGATAGGACCAGTCAGCGGACCAGATAGTACCAGGCGACATGCCAGATAGGACCAGTCAGCCGACCGGATAGGACCAGTCAGCCGACCTGATCGGACCAGGCGACATGCCAGATAGGACCAGTCAGCCGACCAGATAGGACCAGTCAGCCGACCAGATAGGACCAGTCAGCCGACCAGATAGGACCAGTCAGCCGACCTGATCGGACCAGGCGACATGCCAGATAGGACCAGTCAGCCGACCAGATAGTACCAGGCGACATGCCAGAGAGGACCAGTCAGCCGACCGGATAGGACCAGTCAGCCGACCTGATCGGACCAGGCGACATGCCAGATAGGACCAGTCAGCCGACCAGATAGTACCAGGCAAAATGCCAGATAGTACCAGGTGACATGAAAGATAGTACCAGGCGACGTGCCAGATAGTACCAGGCGACGTGCCAGATAGTACCAGGCGACATGCCAGATAGTACAAGGCGACATGCCAGATAGGACCAGTCAGCCGGACAGATAGGACCAGTCAGCCGGACAGATAGTACCAGTCAGCCGACCAGATAGGACCAGTCAGCCGACCAGATAGGACCAGTCAGCCGACCAGATAGGATCAGTCAGCCGACCAGATAGGACCAGTCAGCCGACCAGATAGTACCAGGCGACATGCCAGATAGTACCAGGCGACATGCCAGATAGTACCAGGCGACGTGCCAGATAGTACCAGGCGACGTGCCAGATAGTACCAGGCGACGTGCCAGATAGTACCAGGCGACGTGCCAGATAGTACCAGGCGACGTGCCAGATAGTACCAGGCGACGTGCCAGATAGTACCAGGAGACGTGCCAGATAGTACCAGGCGACGTACCAGATAGTACCAGGCGACGTGCCAGATAGTACCAGGCGACGTGCCAGATAGTACCAGTCAGCCGACCAGATAGTACCAGGCGACGTGCCAGATAGTAACAGGCGACGTGCCAGATAGTAACAGGCGACGTGCCAGATAGTACCAGGCGACGTGCCAGATAGTACCAGGCGACGTGCCAGATAGTACCAGGCGACGTGCCAGATAGTACCAGGCGACGTGCCAGATAGTACCAGGCGACGTGCCAGATAGTACCAGGCGACGTGCCAGATAGTACCAGGCGACGTGCCAGATAGTACCAGGCGACGTGCCAGATAGTACCAGGCGACGTGCCAGATAGTACCAGGCGACGTGCCAGATAGGCCCTGTTTCAACTTCCTGTGTATTCGTCTGTTCATAGTGAACCACAACGTCCAATGCAGAAACGGCCCCACTAGGTAGATATACACCTTCGCCTAGACGACACAGCTACTCGGTAACTTGGTGTAAAGTGTTACTGGCCGACTATACCCACCTGGCTAACCAAGCAGTCTACGGCCTACGGCTCTTCAAGTAGGATGATTCTCCATGTTATTACCTGGTACTCCCTGTATATAGCCATGATATTACCTGGTACTCCCTGTATATAACCATGATATTACCTGGTACTCCCTGTATATAGCCATGTTATTACCTGGTACTCCCTGTATATAGCCATGTTATTACCTGGTACTCCCTGTATATAACCATGATATTACCTGGTACTCCCTGTATATAGCCATGTTATTACCTGGTACTTCCTGTATATAGCCATGTTATTACCTGGTACTCCCTGTATATAGCCATGTTATTACCTGGTACTCCCTGTATATAGCCATGTTATTACCTGGTACTTCCTGTATATAGCCATGTTATTACCTGGTACTTCCTGTATATAGCCATGTTATTACCTGGTACTCCCTGTATATAACCATGATATTACCTGGTACTCCCTGTATATAGCCATGTTATTACCTGGTACTTCCTGTATATAGCCATGTTATTACCTGGTACTTCCTGTATATAGCCATGTTATTACCTGGTACTCCCTGTATATAGCCATGTTATATCCTGGTACTCACTGTATATAGCCATGTTATTACCTGGTACTCCCTGTATATAGCCATGTTATATCCTGGTACTCCCTGTATATAGCCATGTTATTACCTGGTACTCCCTGTATATAGTCTTGTTATTACCTGGTACTCCCTGTATATAGCCATGTTATTACCTGGTACTTCCTGTAAATAGCCATGTTATGACCTGGTACTCCCTCTATATATCCATGTTATTACCTGGTACTCCCTGTATATAGCCATGTTATGACCTGGTACTTCCTTTATATACCCATGTTATTACCTGGTACTCCCTGTATATAACCACGTTATTACCTGGTACTCCCTGTATATATCCATGTTATGACCTGGTACTCCCTGTATATAGCCATGTTATGACCTGGTACTTCCTTTATATACCCATGTTATTACCTGGTACTCCCTGTATATAACCACGTTATTACCTGGTACTCCCTGTATATATCCATGTTATGACCTGGTACTCCCTGTATATAACCACGTTATTACCTGGTACTCCCTGTATATATCCATGTTATGACCTGGTACTCCCTGTATATAACCACGTTATTACCTGGTACTCCCTGTATATATCCATGTTATTACCTGGTACTCCCTGTATATAGCCATGTTATGACCTGGTACTTCCTGTATATAGCCATGTTATTACCTCCCTGTATATATCCATGTTATTACCTGGTACTTCCTGTATATATCCATGTTATTACCTGGTACTCCCTGTATATACCCATGTTATTACCTCCCTGTATATACCCATATTATTACCTGGTACTCCCTGTATATAGCCATGTTATTACCTGGTACTCCCTGTATATAGCCATGTTATTACCTGGTACTCCCTGTATATACCCATGTTATTACCAGGTACTCCCTGTATATACCCATGTTATTACCAGGTACTCCCTGTATATAGCCATGTTATTACCTGGTACTTCCTGTATATATCCATGTTATTACCTCCCTGTATATAGCCATGTTATTACCTGGTACTCCCTGTATATATCCATGTTATTACCTGGTACTCCCTGTATATAGCCATGTTATTACCTGGTACTCCCTGTATATACCCATGTTATTACCAGGTACTCCCTGTATATAGCCATGTTATTACCTGGTACTTCCTGTATATATCCATGTTATTACCTAGTACTCCCTGTATATAGCCATGTTATTACCTGGTACTCCCTGTATATATCCATGTTATTACCTGGTACTCCCTGTATATAGCCATGTTATTACCTCCCTGTATATAGCCATGTTATGACCTGGTACTCCCTGTATATATCCATGTTATTACCTCCCTGTATATATCCATGTTATTACCTGGTACTCCCTGTATATAGCCATGTTATTACCTGGTACTCCCTGTATATAGCCATGTTATTACCTGGTACTCCCTGTATATATCCATGTTATTACCTCCCTGTATATATCCATGTTATTACCTGGTACTCCCTGTATATATCCATGTTATTACCTGGTACTTCCTGTATATATCCATGTTATGACCTGGTACTCCCTGTATATATCCATGTTATTACCTGGTACTTCCTGTATATAGCCATGTTATTACCTGGTACTTCCTGTATATATCCATGTTATTACCTGGTACTTCCTGTATATATCCATGTTATTACCTGGTACTTCCTGTATATATCCATGTTATTACCTGGTACTTCCTGCATATAGCCATGTTATTACCTGGTACTTCCTGCACATTGACTGGTACTTGTATATCATTACTCATCATGTACTAATATTTTTATTTTTACCTTTTTCTTTCTCTGTTTTGTTGTGAAGGGCCTGTTAAGGTTTCAGCATGCTTCAGTTCAGCTGGCACCTAGTCTCATCTAGGAGAAATGAAAAGAGTCTGCTAGTATACAAATATAAAAACTTTTTTTTAAACTAGTCAGTGATGAACAATCTCTTATTTACAATGACCGCCTACCCCGGCCAAACCTGGACAACGCTGGGCCAATTGTGCAACACCCGATGGGACTCCCAATCACGTCCAGATGTGATACAGCCTGGATTTGAACCAGGGACTTTAGTGACACCTCTTGCATTGAGATGCACTGCTTTAGAGCGCTGTCAAACTCCGGGCCTATGGGGAACCTTTTAAACAGTCACATGTGAATATCATTGGCTGTTTGCCAGAATTACCTGCAGTTGAAGTTGGAAGTTTACATACACTTATGTTGGAGTCATTAAAACTAGTTTTTCAACAACTCTACCAAATACTAATTGAGAGTATGTAAACTTCTGACCCACTGGGAATGTGATGAAAGAAATATAAGCTGAAATAAATCATTCTCTCAACTATTATTCTGACATTTCACATTCTTAAAATAAAGTGGTGATCCTAACTGACCTAAAACGGGGGATTTTTACTATTATTAAATGTCAAGAATGGTAAAACACTGAGTTTAAATGTATTTGACTAAGGTGTATGTAAACTTCCTACTTCAACTGTATATCAAGTTGTACAGGTGAAGAGTCAGAATATTTTTCTCAGTGTCTGCATTATGTCTGCAAGTGATAATGTTTTCATTTAGTTTTGTTTTAGGAAAGTATACCATCTCAGATCATAGTTTGTATCTGTTCCTTTAAAGCTTTTAACACCACAAAGACAAAATGGTTGAAAACTTCAGTGGTTTCTCCTATCTGACCAGAAAATCAGTCAACACTTTCTATTTACTTACAGACGGTTCTACATGTTCAAACAGCCACCGTAGTTTGACGCCCAGGAGTTGATTGCTTACACAGCGCCGCCATCCACTGCGTTTAGGCTTTATGTCTTCGCGGTCTGAGCTATTAGAGATATGTGGTTTGTGACACAGGGATGACAACCTGCAAACAGTCATAGTGAAAGAGGACAATCGTAGGCTGAATGAGTGGGGACATTTTGAGAGGTCAATCATAGGCACACCTGAATGAGTGGGGACATTTTGAAAAGACAGGTTCTGTCTTATACTCGTAGGTCTACCAGGGAGGGCTGGGTAGTAAATTGGACCTGGCTGTACTAGTTGAACTTTAACTGTAGTAGTTTAACTCTAGTGGGACTAGTTGGACTTAAACTAGTAGTTTAACTCTAGTGGGACTAGTTGGACTTAAACTAGTAGTTTAACTCTAGTAGGCCTAGTTGAACTTAAACTAGTAGTTTAACTCTAGTAGGACTAGTTTAACTCTAGTAGGACTAGGTTAACTTAAACTAGTAGTTTAACTCTAGAAGGACTAGTTTAACTCTAGAAGGACTAGTTGGACTTAAACTAGTAGTTTAACTCTAGTGGGACTAGTTGGACTTAAACTAGTAGTTTAACTCTAGTGGGACTAGTTGGACTTAAACTAGTAGTTTAACTCTAGTAGGCCTAGTTGAACTTAAACTAGTAGTTTAACTCTAGTAGGACTAGTTTAACTCTAGTAGGACTAGTTTAACTTATACTAGTAGTTTAACTCTAGAAGGACTAGTTTAACTCTAGAAGGACTAGTTGGACTTAAACTAGTAGTTTAACTCTAGTAGGCCTAGTTGAACTTAAACTAGTAGCTTAACTCTAGATGGTCTAGTTGGACTTAAACTAGTAGTTTAACTCTAGTAGGACTAGTTTAACTCTAGTAGGACTAGTTTAACTTAAACTAGTAGTTTAACTCTAGATGGACTAGTTGGACTTAAACTAGTAGTTTAACTCTAGTAGGACTAGTTTAACTCTAGTAGGACTAGTTTAACTTATACTAGTAGCTTAACTCTAGATGGACTAGTTGAACTTAAACTAGTAGTTTAACTCTAGTAGACCTAGTTGAACTTAAACTAGTAGCTTAACTCTAGATGGACTAGTTGGACTTAAACTAGTAGTTTAACTCTAGAAGGACTAGTTGGACCTAAACTAGTAGTTTAACTCTAGTGGGACTAGTTGAAGTTAAACTAGTAGTTTAACTCCAGTAGGCCTAGTTGAACTTAAACTAGTAGTTTAACTCTAGTGGGACTAGTTGAACTTAAACTAGTAGTTTAACTCTAGTAGGCCTAGTTGAACTTAAACTAGTAGTTTAACTCTAGTAGGCCTAGTTGAACTTAAACTAGTAGTTTAACTCTAGTAGGACTAGTTTAATGTAAACTAGTAGTTTAACTCCAGTAGGCCTAGTTGAACTTAAACTAGTAGTTTAACTCCAGTAGGCCTTGTTGAACTTAAACTAGTAGTTTAACTCCAGTAGGCCTAGTTGAACTTAAACTAGTAGTTTAACTCCAGTAGGCCTAGTTGAACTTAAACTAGTAGTTTAACTCCAGTAGGCCTAGTTGAACTTAAACTAGTAGTTTAACTCCAGTAGGCCTAGTTGAACGTAAACTAGTAGTTTAATTCTAGAAGGACTAGTTGAATGTAAACTAGTAGTTTAATTCTAGAAGGACTAGTTGAATGTAAACTAGTAGTTTAATTCTAGAAGGACTAGTTGGACTTAAACACTAGTAGTTGACCTCTAATAGTTAAACGGTGGTCACACAGAGAGCCATGCCGGTAAGAGGAAGCACAAAGTACAAACATTCCCGTGGAGTGTCAATAATGGCTTGTCACCTGATCACCTACCTGGCAGAGGAAAATGTAGCGGAGGTTTAATCCAGAGCTATGGTTGCTGCAGAAATGGGCTGAGCCGTTGTGACTTCTCAAGGGTAATGTTATTGAGCTGTGTGCGACTGTGATGTTATGTCTTTCAAAGCCTCCTGTAATGTTTGAAACCTGAAACCCAAGGCCATTGTGTTCTGGAACTGTTGCTGGTATAAATAACTGTTGCTTTAACAATATGATTGTATTATCACCTCTCTCTATATAAGGGACGTGCAGCCATTTACTCTGGGAGCTTCTTCTCTGACTAGGATCTGAGACGGATCTACCTTACAGCTGCTTGGATTCAAATATACACTATTACACAATACAATTAGTCTCTGCCTAATCATTGGATAACATTTTTTACAACTTGTTGGATCAGATGTTGTCTCCTCCCTCTTTTCTTCCTCCTTCAGACCTGGTTATGTGGCTCAAGCAAAAACACTGT
>NC_060183.1:5113824-5131324 GCF_021184085.1 Oncorhynchus gorbuscha
GACATGGCGATCAGCGGCGGTGAGCTACCCAGGCCAAACCCGACGCAGCCAAGCCAGACGACAGCACAGCCAAACGGACGACTACCCCGGCAAATGCCCAACCAACCAGCTGCAACACCTACAAGCAGAAATGCAGGCAAGCCCGGACGACGACTGCGAGCCAAACAGACGACTACCGAAACAAACCGGAACACAAGCAAACTGAACGACATCTCCAGGCTGGTTTGACTCTGTGATCATTACCCCTGTGCAGTGTAGTCATTACCCCGCAGAGGAGTAGTCATCACCCCTTTGGGTAATCATCTGCCTGACATAGTCTACGACCCCACTGATGTAAGTCATGATACGCTTCAGGCAGTCATGACCCTTTTGAGATGATCATCAACCCTCTTGATGGTCGTACCTTGGCAGTCATTACCTTTACAACAGTCATTACCCCTTTTGATGGTCATTACTGCACAATAGTCACTACCCATACAACGTAGTCGTACCCCTTTTACAACGTAGTCGTACGCACGGTAGTCGTACGCAACATGATCAAGCCCTTTTACGGTAGTCGTACCCCTTTACGGCGAATGTGCCTTTACGCGCGAATGTTTGCGCCTGTGTGGTCATTACACTTTACGTGTGATCATGACGAGTTATTCGATGCCTTTCTATTTGACTCCATGCTACGGGTTCTGACAGGTGACGGGTGTAGGCACTCGCACGGCAGCGATCAATCAGAACCCGCGGTGCATTCCGCTGCCTGATCTTCAGGCAAGTAAGTAAAGAAGCAGCAAGGTTCTGCGCCGTCAATCACTACTTGACCGTGCGACCTGCGTGCCGAGGGTATCTCGCCGGCTCCTCCGCTGCCCAGCACTCAGCTCCGGGTCGCTGCGGCGCAGAAACGCCTTTAATTTTGAGAAAATTGAAAGAATAGAAGAATCGAAAACAAATCGATCAAAAATATCAGGATTTAATGACCAGCAATTCATGTTGTAGCGAATCGGCGTGAGTCTTCAGGTGGAAGGTAAAAGTTGGGTTCAGAACCAGCAAAAAACGTCAAGGGTAAAAGGTCCATTCAGCGAATTCGGAGACTCGCTTCCGGGGATGATATGCTATTACATGGTATAAGTGGTCTCCAAGTTTTCTCCCAAATGTCAAAAGCGACAACAACAAAAACTGCTGCATGAATAGAGTAATGAAGTAACTGCGGAGATATGTGTTTGTTTTATATGGTACAAAGCATGTATCTTAATAACGTGTTACAGGCCTATCCAGAGGTTGCGGCCCGTGTTCCTCCACGTCTCACCTTTTAAACAAAATTAACCAGCACCTGCCTTTTGTCAGGCCGTCTTGCTAACCTTTATGTCTGTGGTCACTGAAGAACGGCTTTGAGCATTCTCCCTCCCGCCCATTATCTGGGCTATCACCTATCCAAAAGCGTCATGTTGAATTTGCAGATGGAGATTAACGCGTTGGTGTGGTACACCTTTGGTACACCATCACACCACCAAAAAGTGGATCTCCCGGAAGAAGAAAAAACTACTAGTTGGAGGAGTTCTCCTTCAAGCACAACCGTTATCCATCCAGTCGCGAATCCAGACATGCTGCTGGCTATTCTCCGCAGTGTAAAACCAGTAGCCTTCCGATCCAAGCGTCAGTGCGTCCCTCAGCTCCACCGTGTCCAAAAAGTGTAAACCAAGCGAGAGCTTATCCACACTGTATACACGCTGTTTTTTCTCGCAAGGACTCTCCTGTAGGCGAGTGTTTGTATACGCCCCTCTTCTGGTTTGCTGTCAAGCTCCCCCCTCCCCCGTTTCTTAATTTAACCCTTTCTATCCTTTCAGCGCCGGTGACACGGGAGGCACGGTGGCAATGCAACTCAGCATGGCGCGGATAACGCCGCAAGCCACAGTCAACCCACTGGACACTCTGTAGCCCGGCATCTGCATATGTGCTCGATGTTATTGCATTAACTGATCATATTGACTTTAAAAGTGAATATATTACAAATGATACATGATACATTGAAGCTATTATGCTACATTAGCTAAATGGTGTCGCCAGCCTTCTAGGCTACAGTGGGTGTGGGTGACTGACTCTATTACTGCCAGGCTACAGTGGGTGACTATTTGTCTGTTACTGCCAGGCTACAGTGGGTGACTGACTGACTCTGTTACTGCCAGGCTTAGGCTACAGTGACTGACTGACTCTGTTACTGCCAGGCTACAGTGGGTGACTGACTGACTCTGTTGCCAGGCTACAGTGGGTGACTGACTGACTCTGTTACTGCCAGGCTACAGTGGGTGGGTGACTGACTCTGTACTGCCAGGCTACAGTGGGTGACTGACTGACTCTGTTACCCAGGCTATGGGTGACTGACTGACGCTCTGTTACTGCCAGGCTACGTGGGTGACTGACTGACTCTGTTACTGCCAGGCTACAGTGGGTGACTGACTGACTCTGTTACTGCCAGGCTACAGGTGACTGACTGACTTGCTACTGCCAGGCTACAGTGGGTGACTGACTGACTCTGTTACTGCCAGGCTACAGTGGGTGATCAATTTGACTGTTACTCCAGCTCTGGGTCTGGATCACCTGTTACTGCCAGGCTACAGTGGGTGACTGACTGACTTCTGTTACTGCCAGGCTAAAGTGGGTGACTGACTGGTGTGTTTCTGCCAGGCTACAGGCACTTTTGTTTGTTTACTGCCAGGCTTCAAAGACTGACTCTGTTACTGCCAGGCTACAGTGGGTGTCTGACTGACTATGTTACTGCCAGGCTACAGTGGGATCTCTCTTTCCAGTTCCCGTGGGTGACTGACTGACTCTGTTACTGCCTAGGCCAACAAATGGTCACTGACAGACCGTCTGCCAGGCTACAGTGGGTGACTCTGTTACTGCCAGGCTACAGTCAGGCATCTCTGTTATTTGCATTCTATTCCTCTCTTTCTGCATGCTTCCTTGATACAGTCTAGTCTATATAAACATCTTGTCAGGTTGTATTCTATTCTCAGTGCTTCCTTGATACAGTCTAGTCTATATAAACATCTTGTATTGTATTCTATTCTCATGCTTCCTTGATACAGTCTAGTCTATATAAACATCTTGTATTGTATTCTATTCTCATGCTTCCTTGATACAGTCTAGTCTATATAAACATCTTGTATTGTATTCTATTCTCATGCTTCCTTGATACAGTCTAGTCTATATAAACATCTTGTATTGTATTCTATTCTCATGCTTCCTTGATACAGTCTAGTCTATATAAACATGTTGTATTGTACTCTATTCTCATGCTTCCTTGATACAGTCTAGTCTATATAAACATCTTGTATTGTATTCTATTCTCATGCTTACTTGATACAGTCTAGTCTATATAAACATCTTGTATTTTATTCTATTCTCATGCTTCCTTGATACAGTCTAGTCTATATAAACATATTGTCTTCTATTCTATTCTCATGCTTCCTTGGTACAGTCTAGTCCACATACACATCTTATATTCTATTCTATTCTCATGCTTCCTTGATACAGTCTAGTCTATATAAACATATTGTCTTCTATTCTATTCTCATGCTTCCTTGGCACAGTCTAGTCCATATACACATCTTGTATATCTATGATCGAGCCATTTTTTGTCCCTCTCTGATGGAAAGTTGGGCTCCAGATTATACACTTGTTTAAAGGCCAGTTTCCACCTCATCAAATATGTCCCACTAGATTCTGGCCCTCTCTAGCCACCCTTTATAAATCATTGCCTTTGTTATCTGTTGTAATCTCTCTTTCTGCTATAGGCCCAGCTTTCTCAAACATGTAGCCTATGATACCTCCATGCAGCCTCCTGTCTCCTCTGCTGCTCCACCTATAGTACCTCCATGCAGCCTCCTGTCTCCTCTGCTGCTCCACCTATAGTACCTCCATGCAGCCTCCTCCTCTGCTGCTCCACCTATAGTACCTCCATGCAGCTTCCTGTCTCCTCTGCTGCTCCACCTATAGTACCTCCATGCAGCTTCCTCCTCTGCTGCTCCACCTATAGTACCTCCATGCAGCTTCCTGTCTCCTCTGCTGCTCCACCTATAGTAGCTAATAGAAAACAAACTAACTCCCTTAACCCACAATAGAAAACAAACTAAATTAACGCACAATAGAACACAAACTAACTCCTTAACCCACAATAGAACACAAACTAACTCCTTAACCCACAATAGAACACAAACTAACTCCTTAACCCACAATAGAACACAAACTAACTCCTTAACCCACAATAGAACACAAACTAACTCCTTAACCCACAATAGAACACAAACTAACTCCTTAACCCACAATAGAACACAAACTAACTCCTTAACCCACAATAGAAAACAAAATACCTCCTTAACCCACAATAGAACACAAACTAACTCCTTAACCCACAATAGAACACAAACTAACTCCTTAACCCACAATAGAAAACAAAATACCTCCTTAACCGACAATAGAACACAAACTAACTCCTTAACCCTCCTCAACTAACCTCTACGGGACCGGTGTTCCCCCCTCGGGAGGTTTGAGCTAACGTGCGCTAGTGTGATTAGCATGAATCTCTAAGTAACAAAATCATTGTTAGAGGATGTAGACATGTCTGATATGGGCAGAAAGCTTAAATTACTGTTGTTCTAACTGCACAGTCCAATTTACAGTAGCTATTACTGTCTATATTATTATCTATTTTTCAAGGAGGGTTAAAGTTAGTTTCTGTTCTGTTTTGAAGAAGGGTTTAAGGAGTTTGTTGTGACCTTTCAGTCAGAATAGAGGAGCAGTTTGCAGCTGTGGAACAGATGAGAAGGTGTTTGACTCAAAAGACAGACCAGAGTGTTAGATCAGGGACGGTAACTGTGTGTGTGTGTGTGTGTGTGTGTGTGTGTGTGTGTGTGTGTGTGTGTGTGTGTGTGTGTGTGTGTGCGTGCGTGCGTGCGTGCGTGCGTGCGTGCGTGCGTGCGTGCGTGCGTGCGTGCGTGTGTGCGTGTGCGCGTGTGTGTGTGTGTGTGTCAAATAAAATGTTATTTGTCAAATGCTTTGTAAACAACAGGTGTAGTTTAACAGTGAAATGCTTACTTACGGGCCTCCCAACAATCCAGAGAGAAACAAAGAGAAATAGTAGAAAAATAATAACACCGGGAATAATTACACAAAGAGTAACGACAACTTGACTACATACAGTGGCAAGGAAATGTATGTGAACCCTTTGGAATGACCTGGGTTTCTGCATACAGTACTGTATGTGAACCCTTTGGAATGACCTGGGTTTCTGCATACAGTACTGTATGTGAACCCTTTGGAATGACCTGGGTTTCTGCATACAGTACTGTATGTGAGTGACTGTATGTGAAATGACCCTGCATACAGTACTGTATGTGAACCCTTTGGAATGACCTGGGTTTCTGCAACTGTATGTGAACCTTTGGAATGACCTGGGTTTCTGCATACAGTACTGTATGTGAACCCTTTGGAATGACCTGGGTTTCTGCATACAGTACTGTATGTGAACCCTTTGAATTACCTGGGTTTCTGCATACAGTACTGTATGTGAACCCTTTGGAACGACCTGGGTTTCTGCATACAGTACTGTATGTGAACCCTTTGAACGACCTGGGTTTCTGCATACAGTACTGTATGTAACCCTGGAACGACCTGGGTTTCTGCATACAGTACTGTATGTGAACCCTTTGGAACGACCTGGGTTTCTGCATACAGTACTGTATGTGAACCCTTTGGAACGACCTGGGTTTCTGCATACAGTACTGTATGTGAACCCTTTGGAACGACCTGGGTTTCTGCATACAGTACTGTATGTGAACAACGACCTGGGTTTCTGCATAAAATGGTGATAACATTTGATCTGATCTTCATTTTAATAATAATAATAATAATATATGCCATTTAGCAGACGCTTTTATCCAAAGCGACTTACAGGCATGTGTGCATACATTCTACGTATGGGTGGTCCCGGGGATCGAACCCACTACCCTGGCGTTACAAGCGCCATGCTCTACCAACTGAGCTACAGCTCTACCAATCGCAGCAACAGACAAACACAGTCCGCTTTGAACTCATAAGACACAAACAATTATATGGCAACAATAAACTCAACCAAACGTTTTCTGTAGTTGCGATCAAACAGCAAGGCTTTTAGAGATACTTCTGTAACCCCTTTCCAGCTTTATGCAAGTCAACTATTCTTAATCGGAGGTCTTCTGAGATCTCTTTTGTTCGAGGCATGGTTCACATCAGGCAATGCTTCTTATGAATAGCAAACTCAGATTTTGTGAGTGTTTTTTATAGGGCAGGGCAGCTCTAACCAACCATCTCCAATCGCGTCTCATTGTTGGATTCCAGGTTAGTTGACTCCTGACTCCAATTAGCTTTTGGAAAATTCATTGGCCTAGGGGTTCACATACCTTTTCCAACCTACACTGTGAATTGTACAATGATGTATTCAATATAGACAAAAAAAATACTAGTTTAAGCACACTGTGTGTCTATTGTTGTGACTAAGGGGAAGATCAGATCTAATTTAAGGACTAATTTATCCAGAAATCCAGGAAATTCCAAAGAGTTCACATACTTTTCCTTGCCACTGTACACAGGGTACCAGTACTGAGTCGATGTGCAGGGTATGAGGTAAATGAGATCAGTAACTATACCTATAGGTAGGGCTAAAGTAACTAGGCAACAGGATAGATAATAAACAGTAGGAGCAGTGTATGTGATGAGTCAAATGGCTTGGAGGTAGAAGCTGTTCAGGGTCTTGTTGGTTCCAGACTTGAGTATCGGTTCCACTTGCTGTGTAGAGGTGGTGCTGGTGGAGAAGGAGGAGGTGCTGGTGGAGAAGGAGGTGGGGCTGGTGGAGAAGGAGGAGGTGGTGCTGGTGGAGCAGGAGGAGGTGGTGCTGGTGGAGAAGGAGGAGGTGGTGGTGGAGCAGGAGGAGGTGGTGCTGGTGGAGAAGGAGGAGGTGGTGGTGGAGGAGCATGAGAAGGTGGTGCTGCTGGAGAAGGAGGAGGTGGTGGTGGAGTAGGAAGAGGTGGTACTGGTGGAGAAAGAGGAGAGGTGGTGGTGGAGCAGGAGGAGGTGGTACTGGTGGAGAAGGAGGAGGTGGTGGTGGAGCAGGAGGAGGTGGTACTGGTGGAGAAGGAGGAGGTGGTGGTGTAGCAGGAGGAGGTGCTGGTGGAGAAGGAGGAGGTGGTGGTGGAGGGAGGTGGTACTGGTGGAGAAAGAGGAGGTGGTGGTGGAGCAGGAGGAGGTGGTACTGGTGGAGAAGGAGGAGGTGGTGGTGGAGCAGGCAGAGGTGCTGGTGGAGAAGGAGGGAGGTGGTGCTGGTGGAGAAGGAGTAGGTGCTGGTGGAGAAGGAGGAGGTGGTGGTGGAGTAGGAGGAGGTGGTATTGGTGGAGAAAGAGGAGGTGGTGGTGGAGCAGGAGAAGGTGGTACTGGTGGAGAAGGAGGAGGTGGTAGAGGAGAAGGAGGAGGTGATGGTGGAGCAGGAGGAAGTGGTGGTGGAGGAGGAGGAGAAGGAGAAGAAGAGGAGGTGGTGGTGGAGGAGGAGGAGGTGGTGGTGGAGGAGGAGAAGGAGAAGAAGAGGAGGTGGTGGTGGAGGAGGGAGAAGGGAGTAAGTGATGGTGGTGGAGGAGGAGGAAGGAGGAAGTGGTGGTGGAGGTGGAGGAGGAGGAGGATGAGGAGGTGGTGGTGGAAGAGGAGGGAGGATGAGGATGGTGGTGGAAGAGGAGGATGAGGAGGTGGTGGTGGAGGAGGAGGAGGATGAGGAGATGGTGGTGGAAGAGGAGGAGGAGGAGGAGGTGGTGGTGGAGGGAGGAGGAGGAGGATGAGGAGGTGGTGGTGGAAGAGGAGGAGGATGAGGAGGTGGTGGTGGAGGAGGAGAAGAGGAGGAGGATGAGGAGGTGGTGGTGGAAGAGAGGGAGGGATGAGGAGGTGGTGGTGGAAGAGGAGGAGGATGAGGAGGTGGTGGTGGAAGAGGAGGAGGATGAGGAGGTGGTGGTGGAAGAGGAGGAGAGATGGAGGGATGAGGAGGTGGTGGTGGAGGAGGAGAAGAGGAGGAGGATGAGGAGGTGGTGGTGGAAGAGGGAGGATGAGGAGGTGGTGGTGGAAGAGGAGGAGGATGAGGAGGTGGTGGTGGAAGAGGAGGAGGATGAGGAGGTGGTGGTGGAGGGAGGATGAGGAGGTGGTGGTGGAAGAGGAGGAGGATGAGGAGGTGGTGGTGGAAGAGGAGAAGAGTAGGAGGATGAGGAGGTGGTGGTGGAAGAGGAGGAGGATGAGGAGGTGGTGGTGGAAGAGGAGGAGGATGAGGAGGTGGTGGTGGAAGAGGAGGGAAGATGAGGAGGTGGTGGTGGAAGAGGAGGAGGATGAGGAAGTGGTGGTGGAGGAGGAGGAGGTGGTGGTGGAAGAGGAGGAGAAGAGGAGGTGGTGGTGGAAGAGGGGAGGAAGTGGTGGTGGAAGAGAGGAGGATGAGGAAGTGGTGGTGGAAGAGGAGGAGGATGAGGTGGTGGTGGTGGAGGGGGGAGGTGGTGGAGGAGGGGAGGTGGTGGAGGAGGAGAAGAGGAGGTGGTGGTGGTGGAGGGGAGGAGGTGGTGGAGGAGGAGAGGAGGTGGTGGTGGAGGAGGAGGAGGATGAGGAGGTGGTGGTGGAGGAGGAGGATGAGGAGGTGGTGGTGGAGGAGGAGGGAGGATGAGGAGGTGGTGGTGGAGGATGAGGAGGTGGTGGTGGAGGCTGCCATCTTTTGGACAACATCTAAATTACACATAGAATCCTATCTCAATGAATGGCCTTTCTCTTGCATTTCCAAGATGACATTTGTATTATATTTGACCAAATCTAACGTGGTACATTATCCAAATCCAAGTTTCCTTTCAAATGGTATCAACAATATTTATATCCTTGCTTCAGGTCCTGAGCTACAGGCAGTTAGATTTGGGTCCTGAGCTACAGGCAGTTAGATTTGGGTCCTGAGCTACAGGCAGTTTGAAGATTTGGGTCCTGAGTTACAGGCAGTTAGATTTGGGTCCTGAGTTACAGGCAGTTAGATTTGGGTCCTGAGTTACAGGCAGTTAGATTTGGGTCCTGAGCTACAGGCAGTTTGAAGATTTGGGTCCTGAGTTACAGGCAGTTAGATTTGGGTCCTGAGTTACAGGCAGTTAGATTTGGGTACGTAAATTTAGGCAGAAATTGAAAAATAATTTTGAAAACTGTAGAAAGTTGAGTTAAGTTCAATCTCGCGCTTCTCTGCAGAGGCAGATTTTGACCGGAATATCCTCAGCTCAGAGGGAACATTGACTGGAACCCCAGGTTCTACCTCAGATATCCTCAGCTCAGAGGGAACATTGACTGGAACCCCAGGTTCTACCTCAGATATCCTCAGCTCAGAGGGAACATTGACTGGAACCCCAGGTTCTATCTCAGATATCCTCAGCTCAGAGGGAACATTGACTAGAACCCCAGGTTCTACCTCAGATATCCTCAGCTCAGAGGGAACATTGACTAGAACCCCAGGTTCTACCTCATATATCCTCAGCTCAGAGGGAACATTGACTGGAACCCCAGGTTCTACCTCAGATATCCTCAGCTCAGAGGGAACATTGACTAGAACCCCAGGTTCTATCTCAGATATCCTCAGCTCAGAGGGAACATTGACTAGAACCCCAGGTTCTATCTCAGATATTAGATGATGATCCATGTCTTTCTTTTCCCTTTAGATGAATAGTTCTTCGTAATTATGTTGCTCTATGACATGATAACAGGGATTAAAACGAACCCTTTCAACACTGCAACACAGACATACTGTACAGGTTTCAAGATAAACAGTGCAGTGTTGAGAGAGCTGTCTGAGACATTATCAAAGACGTACTGTACAGGTATTTAACATAAACAATGATGAGAGACCTGCTACTCGCAGACAACACTGTTTCGCTCAGTGCCCTACCCTGTCTCTGCTCAATAACACCAGTACAGTCCCTGTCTCTGCTCAATAACACCAGTACAGTCCCTGTCTCTGCTCAATAACACTAGTACAGCCCCTGTCTCTGCTCAATAACACCAGTACAGTCCCTGTCTCTGCTCAATAACACTAGTACAGCCCCTGTCTCTGCTCAATAACACTAGCACAGCCCCTGTCTCTGCTCAATAACACCAGTACAGTCCTGTCTCTGCTCAATAACACTAGTACAGCCCCTGTCTCTGCTCAATAACAACAGTACAGCCCCTGTCTCTGCTCAATAACACCAGTACAGTCCCTGTCAGCTCAATAACACCAGCACATCCTGTCAGCTCAATAACACCAGTACAGCCCCAGTCAGCTCAATAACACCAGCACAGCCCCTGTCAGCTCAATAACAGCAGCACAGTCTGTCAGCTCAATAACACCAGCACAGTCCCTGTCAGCTCAATAACACCAGCACATCCTGTCAGCTCAATAACACCAGTACAGCCCCAGTCAGCTCAATAACACCAGCACAGCCCCTGTCAGCTCAATAACACCAGTACAGTCCCTGTCGGCTCAATAACACCAGCACAGCCCCTGTCAGCTCAATAACACCAGTACAGTCCCTGTCAGCTCAATAACAGCAGCACAGCCCCTGTCAGCTCAATAACACCAGCACAGTCCCTGTCAGCTCAATAACACCAGCACATCCTGTCAGCTCAATAACACCAGTACAGCCCCAGTCAGCTCAATAACACCAGCACAGCCCCTGTCAGCTCAATAACACCAGCACATCCTGTCAGCTCAATAACACCAGTACAGCCCCAGTCAGCTCAATAACACCAGTACAGTCCCAGTCAGCTCAATAACACCAGTACAGCCCCTGTCAGCTCAATAACACCAGCACATCCTGTCAGCTCAATAACACCAGTACAGCCCCTGTCAGCTCAATAACACCAGTACAGTCCCTGTCAGCTCAATAACACCAGTACAGCCCCTGTCAGCTCAATAACACCAGCACATCCTGTCAGCTCAATAACAGCAGTACAGCCCCTGTCAGCTCAATAACAGCAGTACAGCCCCGGTCAGCTCAATAACAGCAGTACAGCCCCTGTCAGCTCAATAACAGCAGTACAGCCCCCCTGTCAGCTCAATAACAGCAGTACAGCCCCGGTCAGCTCAATAACACCAGCACATCCTGTCAGCTCAATAACACCAGCACATCCTGTCAGCTCAATAATACCGTATAGCCCCTGTCAGCTCAATAATACCCGTACAGCCCTGTCAGCTCAATAACACCAGCATCCTGTCAGCTCAATAATACCCGTACAGCCAGTCAGCTCAATAACACCAGCACACCCTGTCAGCTCAATAATACCCGTACAGCCAGTCAGCTCAATAACACCAGCACATCCTGTCAGCTCAATAATACCAGTATAGCCCCTGTCAGCTCAATAATACCCGTACAGCCAGTCAGCTCAATAACACCAGTACATCCTGTCAGCTCAATAATACCAGTATAGCCCCTGTCAGCTCAATAATACCCGTAGAGTCTTTGTCAGCTCAATAAGCTTGAATCAAATGCTGGGTACATTCATTCAGGATGAGCAGCTACAACACTGTACTGGCTGGTGTAGTACTGTAGAAATACTGCAATATCACTGCTTTGTAGATTCTAGTACAATGTTGTATTGTATTACATTTTAAGAGAAACAGGGACATGTATTTATTTTCATTTATTTAACCAGGTAGGCAAGTTGAGAACAAGCTTTCATTTACAATTGCGACTTGGACAAGATAAAGCAAAACATTTCGACACATACAACGACACAGAGTTACACATGGAGTAAAACAAACATACAGTCAATTATACAGTAGAAACAAGTCTATATACGATGTGAGCAAGTGAGGTGAGAAGGGAGGTAAAGGCAAAAAAAGGCCATGGTGGCGAAGTAAATACAATATAGCAAGTAAAACACTGGAATGGTAGATTTGCAATGGAAGAATGTGCAAAGTAGACATAACAATAATGGGGTGCAAAGGAGCAGAATAAATAAATAAATACAGTAGGGGGAGAGGTAGTTGTTTATGTCATGTTTGTCATTTATTATCATGTCTTGTCCCTGTGCTCCCCATGTGCTGGTCTTATTTGCTTTCCCTCCTTCTATCCCTAATCGTTTGTTTCCCTCTAATCATCATTTAGTCTTCCCACACCTGTTCCCGATCCTTTCCCTGATTAGAGTCCCTATTTATTCCTTTGTGATCCGTTCCTGTCCCGTCGGTTCCTTGTATTGTATTCACCATGCTGTTTGCGTTTAGTTTCGTGTTTTTGCTGTGATTGTGTATCGGTCCTGTCGTCATTTTTTTTGCCTTCATCAGATGCTGCTGTGAGCAGGTGTCTCTGTCGACTACGGCCTGCGCCAAAGAAGGGTCTGTGGCCGCTTCTCCAGTTATTTCCCTCTGCAAGTCTTGAGGTTTCTGTTATTCCCTGTTTGGACTTAAATAAACTCTGTTTCTGTTAAGTCGCTTTTGGGTCCTCTTTCACCTGCATAACAGTTTAGGCTAAATTATAGATGGGCTATGTGCAGGTGCAGTAATCTGTGAGCTGCTCTGACAGTTGGATCAAAGCTACCAGTTTCAGAGATTTTCTATTGGTTCATTGGCAGGACCAGAGAACTGGAAGGAGAGGCGGCCAATAGAAAATACTGTTTTGGGGTTCAACCTGTGGATCCAGAGACACCTGCTGGAGCGCGTACTCTGGGTTTTCTATTGACCAGTTCAGTACATCAACACCCTGTGGAATACTGTTTTCTCAACAACACATCCTATAAAATACTGTTTCTATTGGTTCAACCTGTGGATCAACAACACATCCTATAAAATACTGTTTCTATTGGTTCAACCTGTGGATCAGCAACACATCCTGTAAAATACTGTTTCTATTGGTTCAACCTGTGGATCAGCAACACATCCTGTAAAATACTGTTTCTATTGGTTCAACCTGTGGATCAACAACACATCCTGTTAAATACTGTTTCTATTGGTTCAACCTGTGGATCAACAACACATCCTGTAAAATACTGTTTCTATTGGTTCAACCTGTGGATCAACAACACATCCTGTAAAATACTGTTTCTATTGGTTCAACCTGTGGATCAACCCAGCCTATAAAATACTGTTTCATCCTGTAACCTGTGGATCAATACTGTTTCTATTGGTTCAACCTGTGGATCAGCAACACATCCTGTAAAATACTGTTTCTATTGGTTCAACCTGTGGATCAGCAACACATCCTGTAAAATACTGTTTCTACACAGCACATCAAATTCAATATCTACACATGTTAAAAATGTTTATACAAGTAATAGTGATAATGTTAAGAATAACGCTTCACATTTCATAATTAAGGTATAAGACAGTAAGTAGCTAAGTATCGAGAATCATCATTGAGAATCATCTTTTTTACAGGTGAGCTCTAATTGACATGTAGGACTTTGCAGCACTTTGTTGCACTTTGTGGCGCTTTTCAGTAAAAACAATCATGCGCTCTAGGTCAATGTTTTCAACTTTGCCCTCCTCACTGTGTCAAGCAAGAATAGGTAAACTATTGACACAGAGTTGAGATCTCGTCAAAGAAGGGACAATAAACCATATGGAAAGTATGTTGTAGGTTAATTGAGAATTTTTACATTTGCCAGAGAAAACAGCAACTATTGCACAGCACCACCTATCAACTAGAACTCTATTGTGCTGGCTCTCTTCTGGAGCTCTATTGTGCTGGCTCTCTCTAGAGCTCTACTGTTGGCTCTCTCTAGGCTCTATTGTGTGGCTCTCTCTAGAACTCTATTGTGCTGGCTCTCTCTAGAACTCTATTGTGCTGGCTCTCTCTAGGCTCTATTGTGTGGCTCTATTGTGCTGGCTCTCTAAACTCTCTCTATCTGTGTAAAATCTCTCTAGAGCTCTATTGTGTTCTCTCTCTAGAACTCTATTGTGCTGGCTCTCTGTAGAACTCTATTGTGCTGGCTCTCTCTAGAACTCTATTGTGCTGGCTCAAGATTGATCAGCTCTCTCTAGAACTCCTGTAAAATACTGTTGGCTCTCACAGAGCTCTAAATGTCTGGCTCTCTCTACATGTCTAAAGAAGTTCTCTCTAGAACTCTATTGTGCTGGCTCTGTCCCTAAGAATCTAGTGCTAGCTCTCTCTAGAACTCTATTTCTGAAAAGAACTCTAAGTGCTGGCTCTCTCTAAGCTCCTATTGTGCTGGCTTTCTCTAGAACTCTGATCTTTTCTCTCTAGGTCTGAGCTCTCTCTCTAAAATCTCTCTAAGCTCTATTGTGCTGGCTCTCTCTAGAAGCTCTATTGTGTTGGCTTTCTCTAGAACTCTATTGTGCTGGCTCTCTCTAGAACTCTATTGTGCTGGCTCTCTCTAGACTCTATTGTCTGGCTCTCTTCTATATTGTGCTGGCTCTCTCTACTTTGGCTCTCTCTAGAGCTCTACTGTCTCTCTAGAGCTCCTAGAACTGAGTCTCTCTCTAGGGGGGCTCTATTAAGCTGGCTCTCTCTAGACTCTAGTTGGCTCTCTCTTGAACTCTATTGTGCTGGCTCTCTCTAGAGGGACATTGTGCCATCTCTAAAGTCTATGTTGTCTCTCTAGGTTAATTGGCTCTCTCTAGAATCTTTACATGGCTCTCTCTAGAGCTCTATTGCTGGCTCTCTGCTAGAACTCTGTTGTGTTGGCTCTCTCTAGAACTCTGTTATTGCTGGCTCTCTCTAGAACTCTATTGTGCTGGCTCTCTCTAGAACTCTATTGTGCTAGCTCTATTGTGCTGGCTCTCTCTAGAGCTCTATTGTGCTGGCTCTCTAGGCCCTCTCTAGAACTCTATTGGCTGGCTCTCTCTAGCTGGCTCTCTCTAGAACTCTATTGTGCTGGCTCTCTAGAACTCTATTGTGCTGGCTCTCTCTAGAGCTCTATTGTGCTGGCTCTCTCTAGAACTCTATTGTGCTGGCTCTCTCTAGAGCTCTATTGTGCTGGCTCTCTCTAGAGCTCTCTATTGTGCTGGCTCTCTCTAGAACTCTATTGTGCTGGCTCTCTCTAGAGCTCTAGAATTCTCTCTAGAACTCTATTGTGCTGGCTCTCTCTAGAACTCTATTGTGCTGGCTCTCTCTTGAACTCTATTATGCTGGCTCTCTCCTGGGCTCTGTGCTGGCTCTCTCTTGAACTCTATTGTGCTGGCTCTCTCTGAGCTCTATGTGCTGGCTCTCTCTAGAACTCTATTGTGCTGGCTCTCTCTAGAACTCTCTATTGTGCTGGCTCTCTCTAGAACTCTGTTAGAACTCTATTGTGCTGGCTCTCTCTAGAACTCTATTGTGCTGGCTCTCTCTACAACTCTATTGTGGCTCTCTCTGGCTCTCTCTTGAACTCTATTGTGCTGGCTCGCCTGGTGATGCTTGAATACTGTTTTGTTCCAAGATAAATAAACAAAGTATTTAATGCCATTTCTGATCAAGAGGAATTAGGTTCAAACTCTGTAGTTCTACTAATATTAACAATAGCAATAACAATAATGTTATAGCCCCCTCTAGCGGTAGAATATTGCTATTGCAGTGACAATTATTATCACGTCTCCAATTTCCAATGATCTGCTTGTCAACCCTTGATTGATTTACACAGTAGCAAGTCTTTGAACAAGAATAGGCTACTGTACTGTTCTGGTCCATTCAAAAGCATGGCTTACCATTGTTAGTGGTTTAATATGCAATATCAACAAACACCAATAACTTTCATGTAAATGTATATGAATATGTATGTGTCTTGACTGTTGACCACATCCCTTCCTCATCCTCTCCGAATGAACTTGAACTTATGTAATTCCCTATTTCTTCTAAAATAAGTTGGAGAAATAAAACAAATATTTTTATTTGATTTTCAAACTTAAGTTTACAATTTCAAAACATTACAAATCGAACCTCCTCCAAGTTTGAAAGTAGGGAGGGTTGTCACGAATATTACCGAAGGTGACTCCCTTCTTGTTCGGGTGGCGCTCGGCGGTCGTCATCGCCAGTCTACTAGCTATCGCCGATCCGTTGTTCTGTGTTCGTTTAGTTTGTCTAATTGGTAGCACCTGTTTCTAGTTTGGTTGTTAGGATAGGGTTATATATAGTCTGTTTGGCGCTTCTGTTTCGTGCGGCTTGTTCGTCTGTTTTGTTGGTTGAGTGTATTTTGTTTTGCATTTTGGGTTTCACGCTGTCCGGTTATATTTCTGTTCATTTGTGTTTCCACTTTTTGTACATGTTATGTTCCGGGACATTAAAGCGTGTTGTTTTTCCCACATCTTTTGCTCTCTGCGCCTGACTCCACCTCTTCCTCATTATTGTGACACCTCACTTACTTTAAGCACCAGCTGTCAGATCAGCTCACAGTTTACTGCACCTGTACACAGCCCACCTATAATTTAGCCCACACAACTACCTCTTCCCCTACTGTATTTATTTATTTATTTTGCTCCTTTGCACCCCATTATTTTTTTATTCCTACTGCATATCTACCATTCCAGCATTTTAATTGCTATATTGTATTTACTTAGCCACCATGTCCTTTTTTGCCTTTACCTCCCTTATGTCACCTCATTTGCTCACATCGTATATAGACTTGTTTCTACTGTATTATGACTGTATGTTTTGTTTTGCTCCATGTGTAACTCTGTGTCGTTGTATCTGTCGAACTGCTTTGCTATCTTGGCCAGGTCACAATTGTAAATGGCTTATTTCTCAACTACCTACCTGGTTAAATAAATGAAAATAAATAAAAATAAATACATTTCCTGTTTCTCTTAAAATGTAATACAATAACTAATTATTATTTTATTTTTTAACCTTTTATTTAACCAGGCAAGTCAGTTAAGAACACATCCTTATTTTCAATGACGGCCTAGGAACAGTGGGGTTAACTGCCTGTTCAGGGGCAGAACGACAGATTTGTACCTTGTCAGCTCGGGGTTATGAACTTGCAACCTTCGAGTTTACTAGTCCAACGCTCTAACCACTAGGCTACGCTGCCACCTACAAAGCCCAGTGATATTGCATATTTCTACAGTACTACACCCAGCCAGTACAGTGTTGTAGCTGCTCATCCTGAATGAATGTATCAGCATTTGATTCAAGCTTATTGAGCTGACAGAGGCTGTAAGGAGTATTATTGAGCTGACAGGGGCTGCACTATGTTATTGAGCTGACTGGCTGTGCGGGTATTATTGAGCTGACAGGGGCTATACTGGGTGTTATTGAGCTGACTGGCTGTGCGGGTGTTATTGAGCTGACTGGCTATGCGGGTGTTACTGAGCTGACAGGGCTATACTGGTGTTATTGAGCTGACTGGCTGTAGGGTGTTATTGAGCTGACAGGGGCTATACTGGTGTTATTGAGCTGACAGGGGCTATACTGGTGTTATTGAGCTGACAGGGCTATACTTGGGTGTTATTGAGCTGACAGGGACTATACTGGTGTTATTGAGCTGACAGGGGGCTATACTGGTGTTTATTGAGCTGACT
>NC_060183.1:5136516-5195425 GCF_021184085.1 Oncorhynchus gorbuscha
ATCATTAAGGTGTTTTTATTACCAACCAATCATTAAGGTGTTAATCATTAAGGTGTTTTTATTGCCAACCAATCATTAAGGTGCCAACCAATCATTAAGGTGTTTTTATTACCAACCAATCATTAAGGTGTTTTTATTACCAACCAATCATTAAGGTGTTTTTATTACCAACCAATCATTAAGGTGTTTTTATTGCCAACCAATCACTAAGGTGTTTTTAAGGTGTTTTTATTACCAACCAATCATTAAGGTGTTTATTACCAACCAATCATTAAAGGTGTTTTTATTGCCAACCAATCATTAAGTTTTGTTTTTATTACCAACCAATCATTAAGGTGTTTTTATTACCAACCAATCATTAAGGTGTTTTTTTCAACCAATCATTAAGTTTTTTATTGCCAACCAATCATTAAAAGGTGTTTTTATTACCAACCAATCATTAAGGTGTTAATCATTAAGGTGTTTTTATTGCCAACCAATCATTAAGGTGTTTTTATTACCAACCAATCATTAAGGTGTTTTTATTACCAACCAATCATTAAGGTGTTAATCATTAAGGTGTTTTATTACCAACCAATCATTAAGGTGTTTTTATTACCAACAATCATTAAGGTGTTAATCATTAAGGTGTTTTTATTACCAACCAATCATTAAAAGGTGTTTTTATTACCAACCAATCATTAAGGTGTTTTAATCATTAAGGTGTTTTTATTACCAACCAATCATTAAGGTGTTTTTATTACCAACCAATCATTAAGGTGTTTTTATTACCAACCAATCATTAAGGTGTTTTTATTACCAACCAATCATTAAGGTGTTTTTATTACCAACCAATCATTAAGGTGTTTTTTATTACCAACCAATCATTAAGGTGTTTTTAAACCAATCATTAAGGTGTTTTTATTGCCAACCAATCATTTTTTAAGGTGTTTTTATTACCAACCAATCATTAAGGTGTTTTTATTGCCAACCAATCATTAAGGTGTTTTTATTACCAACCAATCATTAAGGTGTTTTTATTACCAACCAATCATTAAGGTGTTTTTATTACCAACCAATCATTAAGGTGTTAATCATTAAGGTGTTTTATTACCAACCAATCATTAAAGGTGTTTTTATTACCAACCAATCATTAAGGTGTTTTTATTGCCAACCAATCATTAAGGTGTTTTTATTACCAACCAATCATTAAGGTGTTTTTAATCATTAAGGTGTTTTTATTACCAACCAATCATTAAGGTGTTTTTATTACCAACCAATCATTAAGGTGTTTTTATTACAACCAATCATTAAGGTGTTTTTATTACCAACCAATCATTAAGGTGTTTTTATTACCAACCAATCATTAAGGTGTTTTTTATTGCCAACCAATCATTAAGGTGTTAATCATTAAGGTGTTTTTATTGCCAACCAATCATTAAGGTGTTTTTATTACCAACCAATCATTAAGGTGTTTTTTATTGCCAACCAATCATTAAGGTGTTAATCATTATGTTTTTAATCATTAAGGTGTTTTTATTACCAACCAATCATTAAGGTGTTAATTACATTAAGGTGTTTTTTTATTGCCAACCAATCATTAATTACCAACCAATCATTAAGGTGTTTTTTATAAATCATTAAGGTGTTAATCATTATTGCCAACCAATCATTAAGGTGTTTTTATTACCAACCAATCATTAAGGTGTTTTTATTACCAACCAATCACTAAGGTGTTTTTATTACCAACCAATCATTAAGGTGTTTTTATTGCCAACCAATCATTAAGGTGTTTTTATTACCAACCAATCATTAAGTTTTTTTATTACCAACCAATAATTAAGGTGTTTTTATTACCAACCAATCATTAAGGTGTTAATCATTAAGGTGTTTTTATTGCCAACCAATCATTAAGGTGTTTTATTACCAAATCAATCATTAAGGTGTTTTTATTGCCAACCAATCATTAAGGTGTTTTTATTACCAACCAATCATTAAGGTGTTTTTATTACCAACCAATCATTAAGGTGTTTTTATTACCAACCAATCATTAAGGTGTTAATCATTAAGATGTTTTATTACCAACCAATCATTAAGGTGTTAATCATTAAGATGTTTTATTACCAACCAATCATTACGGTGTTTTTATTACCAACCAATCATTAAGGTGTTTTATTGCCAACCAATCATTAAGGTGTTTTTATTACCAATCAATCATTAAGGTGTTTTATTACCAACCAATCATTAAGGTGTTTTTAATCATTAAGGTGTTTTTATTACCAACCAATCATTAAGGTGTTTTTATTACCAACCAATCATTAAGTTTTTTTATTACCAACCAATCATTAAGGTGTTTTTATTACCAACCAATCATTAAGGTGTTTTTATTACCAACCAATCATTAAGGTGTTTTTATTACCAACCAATCATTAAGGTGTTTTTTATTGCCAACCAATCATTAAGGTGTTTTTATTATCATTAAGGTGTTTTTATTGCCAACCAATCATTAAGGTGTTTTTATTACCAACCAATCATTAAGGTGTTTTTATTACCAACCAATCACTAAGGTGTTTTATTACCAACCAATCATTAAGGTGTTTTTATTGCCAACCAATCATTAAGGTGTTTTTATTGCCAACCAATCATTAAGGTGTTTTTATTACCAACCAATCATTAAGGTGTTTTATTACCAACCAATCATTAAGGTGTTTTTATTACCAACCAATCATTAAGGTGTTTTTATTACCAACCAATCATTAAGGTGTTTTATTACCAACCAATCATTAAGGTGTTTTTATTACCAACCAATCATTAAGGTGTTTTTATTACCAACCAATCATTAAGGTGTTTTTATTGCCAACCAATCATTAAGGTGTTAATCATTAAGGTGTTTTTATTACCAACCAATCATTAAGGTGTTTTTATTACCAACCAATCATTAAGGTGTTTTTTATTGCCAACCAATCATTAAGGTGTTAATCATTAAGGTGTTTTTATTACCAACCAATCATTAAGGTGTTTTTATTACCAACCAATCATTAAGGTGTTTTATTACCAACCAATCATTAAGGTGTTTTTATTACCAACCAATCATTAAGGTGTTAATCATAAGGTGTTTTTATTGCCAACCAATCATTAAGGTGTTTTTATTACCAACCAATCATTAAGGTGTTTTTATTACCAACCAATCATTAAGGTGTTTTTATTACCAACCAATCATTAAGGTGTTTTTATTACCAACCAATCATTAAGGTGTTTTTATTACCAACCAATCATTAAGTTTTTTTATTACCAACCAATAATTAAGGTGTTTTTTTATTACCAACCAATCATTAAGGTGTTAATCATTAAGGTGTTTTTATTGCCAACCAATCATTAAGGTGTTTTTATTACCAACCAATCATTAAGGTGTTTTTACAATCATTAAGGTGTTTTTATTTTTATTACCAACCAAAGGTGTTTTTATTGCCATCATTAAGGTGTTTTTATTACCAACCAATCATTAAGGTGTTTTATTACCAACCAATCATTAAGGTGTTTTTATTACCAACCAATCATTAAGGTGTTTTTATTACCAACCAATCATTAAGGTGTTTTATTACCAAATCATTAAGGTGTTTTTATTGCCAACCAATCATTAAGGTGTTTTTTATTACCAACCAATCATTAAGGTGTTTTTATTACCAACCAATCATTGTTTTTATTACCAACCAATCATTAAGGTGTTTTTTATTGCCAACCAATCATTAAGGTGTTAATCATTAAGGTGTTTTTATTGCCAACCAATCATTAAAGGTGTTTTTATTACCAACCAATCATTAAGGTGTTTTTATTACCAACCAATCACTAAAGGTGTTTTTATTACCAACCAATCATTAAGGTGTTTTTATTGCCAACCAATCATTAAGGTGTTTTTATTGCCAACCAATCATTAAGGTGTTAATCATTAAGGTGTTTTTATTACCAACCAATCATTAAGGTGTTTTTATTACCAACCAATCATTAAGGTGTTTTATTACCAACCAATCATTAAGGTGTTTTTATTGTTTTATTACCAACCAATCATTAAGGTGTTTTTATTACCAACCAATCATTAAGGTGTTTTTATTACCAACCAATCATTAAGGTGTTTTTATTACCAACCAATCATTAAGGTGTTAAATCATTAAGGTTTTTATTGCCAACCAATCATTAAGGTTTTTTATTGCCAACCAATCATTAAGGTGTTTTTATTGCCAACCAATCATTAAGGTGTTTTTATTACCAACCAATCATTAAGGTGTTTTTATTGCCAACCAATCATTAAGGTGTTTTTATTACCAACCAATCATTAAGGTGTTTTTATTACCAACCAATCATTAAGGTGTTTTTATTACCAACCAATCATTAAGGTGTTAATCATTAAGGTGTTTTATTACCAACCAATCATTACAGTGTTTTTATTACCAACCAATCATTAAGGTGTTTTTATTGCCAACCAATCATGAAGGTGTTTTTATTACCAACCAATCATGAAGTTGTTTTTATTACCAACCAATCATTAAGGTGTTTTTATTGCCAACCAATCATTAAGGTGTTTTTATTACCAACCAATCATTAAGGTGTTTTTATTACCAACCAATCATTAAGGTGTTTTTATTACCAACCAATCATTAAGGTGTTAATCATTAAGGTGTTTTTATTGCCAACCAATCATTAAGGTGTTTTTATTACCAACCAATCATTAAGGTGTTTTTTATTGCCAACCAATCATTAAGGTGTTAATCATTAAGGTGTTTTTATTGCCAACCAATCATTAAGGTGTTTTTATTACCAACCAATCATTAAGGTGTTATTATTACCAACCAATCATTAAGGTGTTTTTATTGCCAACCAATCATTAAGGTGTTAATCAATTAAGGTGTTTTTATTGCCAACCAATCATTAAGGTGTTTTTATTACCAACCAATCATTAAGGTGTTTTTATTACCAACCAATCACTAAGGTGTTTTTATTACCAACCAATCATTAAGGTGTTTTTATTGCCAACCAATCATTAAGGTGTTTTTATTACCAACCAATCATTAAGTTTTTTTATTACCAACCAATAATTAAGGTGTTTTTATTACCAACCAATCATTAAGGTGTTAATCATTAAGGTGTTTTTATTGCCAACCAATCATTAAGGTGTTTTTATTACCAACCAATCATTAAGGTGTTTTTATTGCCAACCAATCATTAAGGTGTTTTTATTACCAACCAATCATTAAGGTGTTTTTATTACCAACCAATCATTAAGGTGTTTTTATTACCAACCAATCATTAAGGTGTTAATCATTAAGGTGTTTTATTACCAACCAATCATTAAGGTGTTTTTATTACCAACCAATCATTAAGGTGTTATTATTACCAACCAATCATTAAGGTGTTTTTTATTGCCAACCAATCATTAAGGTGTTAATCATTAAGGTGTTTTTATTGCCAACCAATCATTAAGGTGTTTTTATTACCAACCAATCATTAAGGTGTTTTTATTACCAACCAATCACTAAGGTGTTTTTATTACCAACCAATCATTAAGGTGTTTTTATTGCCAACCAATCATTAAGGTGTTTTTATTACCAACCAATCATTAAGTTTTTTTATTACCAACCAATAATTAAGGTGTTTTTATTACCAACCAATCATTAAGGTGTTAATCATTAAGGTGTTTTTATTGCCAACCAATCATTAAGGTGTTTTTATTACCAACCAATCATTAAGGTGTTTTTATTGCCAACCAATCATTAAGGTGTTTTTATTACCAACCAATCATTAAGGTGTTTTTATTACCAACCAATCATTAAGGTGTTTTTATTACCAACCAATCATTAAGGTGTTAATCATTAAGGTGTTTTAATTACCAACCAATCATTACAGTGTTTTATTACCAACCAATCATTAAGGTGTTTTTATTGCCAACCAATCATTAAGGTGTTTTTATTACCAACCAATCATTAAGGTGTTTTATTACCAACCAATCATTAAGGTGTTTTTATTACCAACCAATCATTAAGGTGTTTTTATTACCAACCAATCATTAAGGTGTTTTTATTACCAACCAATCATTAAGGTGTTTTTATTACCAACCAATCATTAAGGTGTTTTTATTACCAACCAATCATTAAGGTGTTTTTTATTGCCAACCAATCATTAAGGTGTTAATCATTAAGGTGTTTTTATTGCCAACCAATCATTAAGGTGTTTTTATTACCAACCAATCATTAAGGTGTTTTTTATTGCCAACCAATCATTAAGGTGTTAATCATTAAGGTGTTTTTATTGCCAACCAATCATTAAGGTGTTTTTATTACCAACCAATCATTAAGGTGTTATTATTACCAACCAATCATTAAGGTGTTTTTTATTGCCAACCAATCATTAAGGTGTTAATCATTAAGGTGTTTTTATTGCCAACCAATCATTAAGGTGTTTTTATTACCAACCAATCATTAAGGTGTTTTTATTACCAACCAATCACTAAGGTGTTTTTATTACCAACCAATCATTAAGGTGTTTTTTATTGCCAACCAATCATTAAGGTGTTAATCATTAAGGTGTTTTTATTGCCAACCAATCATTAAGGTGTTTTTATTACCAACCAATCATTAAGGTGTTTTTTATTGCCAACCAATCATTAAGGTGTTAATCATTAAGGTGTTTTTATTGCCAACCAATCATTAAGGTGTTTTTATTACCAACCAATCATTAAGGTGTTATTATTACCAACCAATCATTAAGGTGTTTTTTATTGCCAACCAATCATTAAGGTGTTAATCATTAAGGTGTTTTTATTGCCAACCAATCATTAAGGTGTTTTTATTACCAACCAATCATTAAGGTGTTTTTATTACCAACCAATCACTAAGGTGTTTTTATTACCAACCAATCATTAAGGTGTTTTTATTGCCAACCAATCATTAAGGTGTTTTTATTACCAACCAATCATTAAGTTTTTTTATTACCAACCAATCATTAAGGTGTTTTTATTACCAACCAATCATTAAGGTGTTAATCATTAAGGTGTTTTTATTGCCAACCAATCATTAAGGTGTTTTTATTACCAACCAATCATTAAGGTGTTTTTATTGCCAACCAATCATTAAGGTGTTAATCATTAAGGTGTTTTTATTGCCAACCAATCATTAAGGTGTTTTTATTACCAACCAATCATTAAGGTGTTTTTATTGCCAACCAATCATTAAGGTGTTTTTATTACCAACCAATCATTAAGGTGTTTTTATTACCAACCAATCATTAAGGTGTTTTTATTACCAACCAATCATTAAGGTGTTAATCATTAAGGTGTTTTATTACCAACCAATCATTACAGTGTTTTTATTACCAACCAATCATTAAGGTGTTTTTATTGCCAACCAATCATTAAGGTGTTTTTATTACCAACCAATCATTAAGGTGTTTTATTACCAACCAATCATTAAGGTGTTTTTATTACCAACCAATCATTAAGGTGTTTTTATTACCAACCAATCATTAAGGTGTTTTTATTACCAACCAATCATTAAGGTGTTTTTATTACCAACCAATCATTAAGGTGTTTTTATTACCAACCAATCATTAAGGTGTTTTTTATTGCCAACCAATCATTAAGGTGTTAATCATTAAGGTGTTTTTATTACCAACCAATCATTAAGGTGTTTTTTATTGCCAACCAATCATTAAGGTGTTAATCATTAAGGTGTTTTTATTACCAACCAATCATTAAGGTGTTTTTATTACCAACCAATCATTAAGGTGTTTTTATTACCAACCAATCATGAAGGTGTTTTTATTACCAACCAATCATGAAGGTGTTTTTATTACCAACCAATCATTAAGGTGTTTTTATTGCCAACCAATCATTAAGGTGTTTTTATTACCAACCAATCACTAAGGTGTTTTTATTACCAACCAATCATTAAGGTGTTTTTATTGCCAACCAATCATTAAGGTGTTTTTATTACCAACCAATCATTACGTTTTTTTATTACCAACCAATAATTAAGGTGTTTTTATTACCAACCAATCATTAAGGTGTTAATCATTAAGGTGTTTTTATTGCCAACCAATCATTAAGGTGTTTTTATTACCAACCAATCATTAAATTTGTAAGTCGCTCTGGATAAGAGCGTCTGCTAAATGACTTAAATGTAAATGTAAATGTAAATGTAAGGTGTTTTTATTGCCAACCAATCATTAAGGTGTTTTTATTACCAACCAATCATTAAGGTGTTTTTATTACCAACCAATCATTAAGGTGTTTTTATTACCAACCAATCATTAAGGTGTTAATCATTAAGGTGTTTTATTACCAACCAATCATTAAGGTGTTAATCATTAAGGTGTTTTATTACCAACCAATCATTACGGTGTTTTTATTACCAACCAATCATTAAGGTGTTTTTATTGCCAACCAATCATTAAGGTGTTTTTATTACCAACCAATCATTAAGGTGTTTTATTACCAACCAATCATTAAGGTGTTTTTATTGCCAACCAATCATTAAGGTGTTTTTATTACCAACCAATCATTAAGTTTTTTTATTACCAACCAATCATTAAGGTGTTTTTATTACCAACCAATCATTAAGGTGTTAATCATTAAGGTGTTTTTATTGCCAACCAATCATTAAGGTGTTTTTATTACCAACCAATCATTAAGGTGTTTTTATTGCCAACCAATCATTAAGGTGTTAATCATTAAGGTGTTTTTATTGCCAACCAATCATTAAGGTGTTTTTATTACCAACCAATCATTAAGGTGTTTTTATTACCAACCAATCACTAAGGTGTTTTTATTACCAACCAATCATTAAGGTGTTTTTATTGCCAACCAATCATTAAGGTGTTTTTATTGCCAACCAATCATTAAGGTGTTTTTATTACCAACCAATCATTAAGGTGTTTTATTACCAACCAATCATTAAGGTGTTTTTATTACCAACCAATCATTAAGGTGTTTTATTACCAACCAATCATTAAGGTGTTTTTATTACCAACCAATCATTAAGGTGTTTTTTATTGCCAACCAATCATTAAGGTGTTAATCATTAAGGTGTTTTTATTGCCAACCAATCATTAAGGTGTTTTTATTACCAACAAATCATTAAGGTGTTTTTTATTGCCAACCAATCATTAAGGTGTTAATCATTAAGGTGTTTTTATTGCCAACCAATCATTAAGGTGTTTTTATTACCAACCAATCATTAAGGTGTTATTATTACCAACCAATCATTAAGGTGTTTTTTATTGCCAACCAATCATTAAGGTGTTAATCATTAAGGTGTTTTTATTACCAACCAATCATTAAGGTGTTTTTATTACCAACCAATCATTAAGTTTTTTTATTACCAACCAATAATTAAGGTGTTTTTATTACCAACCAATCATTAAGGTTTTAATCATTAAGGTGTTTTTATTGCCAACCAATCATTAAGGTGTTTTTATTACCAACCAATCATTAAGGTGTTTTTATTACCAACCAATCATTAAGGTGTTAATCATTAAGGTGTTTTATTACCAACCAATCATTACGGTGTTTTTATTACCAACCAATCATTAAGGTGTTTTTATTGCCAACCAATCATTAAGGTGTTTTTATTACCAACCAATCATTAAGGTGTTTTATTACCAACCAATCATTAAGGTGTTTTTATTGCCAACCAATCATTAAGGTGTTTTTATTACCAACCAATCATTAAGTTTTTTTATTACCAACCAATCATTAAGGTGTTTTTTATTGCCAACCAATCATTAAGGTGTTAATCATTAAGGTGTTTTTATTGCCAACCAATCATTAAGGTGTTTTTATTACCAACCAATCATTAAGGTGTTTTTATTACCAACCAATCACTAAGGTGTTTTTATTACCAACCAATCATTAAGGTGTTTTTATTGCCAACCAATCATTAAGGTGTTTTTATTGCCAACCAATCATTAAGGTGTTAATCATTAAGGTGTTTTTATTACCAACCAATCATTAAGGTGTTTTTATTACCAACCAATCATTAAGGTGTTTTTATTGCCAACCAATCATTAAGGTGTTTTTATTACCAACCAATCATTAAGGTGTTTTTATTACCAACCAATCATTAAGGTGTTTTTATTACCAACCAATCATTAAGGTGTTTTTATTACCAACCAATCATTAAGGTGTTAATCATTAAGGTGTTTTTATTGCCAACCAATCATTAAGGTGTTTTTATTACCAACCAATCATTAAGGTGTTTTTATTGCCAACCAATCATTAAGGTGTTTTTATTACCAACCAATCATTAAGGTGTTTTTTATTACCAACCAATCATTAAGGTGTTTTTATTACCAACCAATCATTAAGGTGTTTTTTTATTACCAACCAATCATTAAGGTGTTTTTATTACCAACAAATCATTAAGGTGTTAATCATTAAGGTGTTTTATTACCAACCAATCATTAAGGTGTTTTTATTACCAACCAATCATTAAGGTGTTTTTATTACCAACCAATCATTAAGGTGTTAATCATTAAGTTTTTTTTATTGCCAACCAATCATTAAGGTGTTTTTATTACCAACCAATCATTAAGGTGTTTTTATTACCAACCAATCATTAAGGTGTTTTTTATTGCCAACCAATCATTAAGGTGTTTTTATTACCAACCAATCATTAAGGTGTTAATCATTAAGGTGTTTTATTACCAACCAATCATTACAGTGTTTTTATTACCAACCAATCATTAAGGTGTTTTTATTGCCAACCAATCATTAAGGTGTTTTTATTACCAACCAATCATTAAGGTGTTTTATTACCAACCAATCATTAAGGTGTTTTTATTACCAACCAATCATTAAGGTGTTTTTATTACCAACCAATCATTAAGGTGTTTTTATTACCAACCAATCATTAAGGTGTTTTTATTACCAACCAATCATTAAGGTGTTTTTATTACCAACCAATCATTAAGGTGTTTTTTATTGCCAACCAATCATTAAGGTGTTAATCATTAAGGTGTTTTTATTACCAACCAATCATTAAGGTGTTTTTATTACCAACCAATCATTAAGGTGTTTTTATTACCAACCAATCATGAAGGTGTTTTTATTACCAACCAATCATGAAGGTGTTTTTATTACCAACCAATCATTAAGGTGTTTTTATTGCCAACCAATCATTAAGGTGTTTTTATTGCCAACCAATCATTAAGGTGTTTTTATTACCAACCAATCATTAAGGTGTTTTTATTACCAACCAATCATTAAGGTGTTTTTATTACCAACCAATCATGAAGGTGTTTTTATTACCAACCAATCATTAAGGTGTTTTTATTACCAACCAATCATTAAGGTGTTTTTATTACCAACCAATCATTAAGGTGTTTTTATTACCAACCAATCATTAAGGTGTTTTTATTACCAACCAATCATTAAGGTGTTTTTATTACCAACCAATCACTAAGGTGTTTTTATTACCAACCAATCATGAAGGTGTTTTTATTACCAACCAATCATGAAGGTGTTTTTATTACCAACCAATCATTAAGGTGTTTTTATTACCAACCAATCATTAAGGTGTTTTTATTACCAACCAATCATTAAGGTGTTTTTATTACCAACCAATCATTAAGGTGTTTTTATTACCAACCGATCATTAAGGTGTTTTTATTACCAACCAATCACTAAGGTGTTTTTATTACCAACCACTCATTACAGTGTTTTTGCTTGAGCCACATAACCAGGTCTGAAGGAGGAAGAAAAGAGGGAGGAGACAACATCTGATCCAACAAGTTGTAAAAAATGTTATCCAATGATTAGGCAGAGACTAATTGTATTGTGTAATAGTGTATATTTGAATCCAAGCAGCTGCAAGGTAGATCCGTCTCAGATCCCAGTCAGAGAAGAAGCTCCCAGAGTAAATGGCTGCATGTCCCTTATATAGAGAGAGGTGATAATACAATCATATTGTTAAAGCAACAGTTATTTATACCAGCAACAGTTCCAGAACACAATGGCCTTGGGTTTCAGGTTTCAAACATTACAGGAGGCTTTGAAAGACATAACATCACAGTCGCACACAGCTCAATAACATTACCCTTGAGAAGTCACAACGGCTCAGCCCATTTCTGCAGCAACCATAGCTCTGGATTAAACCTCCGCTACATTTTCCTCTGCCAGGTAGGTGATCAGGTGACAAGCCATTATTGACACTCCACGGGAATGTTTGTACTTTGTGCTTCCTCTTACCGGCATGGCTCTCTGTGTGACCACCGTTTAACTATTAGGAGGTCAACTACTAGTGTTTAAGTCCAACTAGTCCTTCTAGAATTAAACTACTAGTTTACATTAAACTAGTCCTACTAGAGTTAAACTACTAGTTTACATTCAACTAGTCCTACTAGAGTTAAACTACTAGTTTACATTCAACTAGTCCCACTAGAGTTAAACTACTAGTTTACATTAAACTAGTCCTACTAGAGTTAACTAGTAGTTTAAGTTCAACTAGGCCTACTAGAGTTAAACTACTAGTTTACATTCAACTAGTCCTACTAGAGTTAAACTACTAGTTTAAGTTCAACTAGGCCTACTGGAGTTAAACTACTAGTTTACATTAAACTAGGCCTACTAGAGTTAAACTACTAGTTTACGTTAAACTAGTCCTACTGGAGTTAAACTACTAGTTTACATTCAACTAGTCCTACTAGAGTTAAACTACTAGTTTAAGTTCAACTAGTCCTACTAGAGTTAAACTACTAGTTTAAGTCCAACTAGTCCACCTAGAGTTAAGGTACTAGTTTAAGTTGAACTAGGCCTACTAGAGTTAAACTACTAGTTTAAGTCCAACTAGTCCTTCTAGAGTTAAACTACTAGTATAAGTTAAACTAGTCCTACTAGAGTTAAACTAGTCCAACTAGAGTTAAACTAGTCCTTCTAGAGTTAAACTACTAGTATAAGTTAAACTAGTCCTACTAGAGTTAAACTAGTCCTACTAGAGTTAAACTACTAGTTTAAGTTCAACTAGGCCCACTAGAGTTAAACTACTAGTTTAAGTCCAACTAGTCCCACTAGAGTTAAACTACTAGTTTAAGTCCAACTAGTCCCACTAGAGTTAAACTACTAGTCTAAGTTCAACTAGTCCTACTAGAGTTAAACTACTAGTTTAAGTTCAACTAGGCCTACTAGAGTTAAACTACTAGTTTAAGTCCAACTAGTCCCACTAGAGTTAAACTACTACAGTTAAAGTTCAACTAGTACAGCCGGGTCCAATTTACTACCCAGCCCTCCCTGGTAGACCTACGAGTATAAGACAGAACCTGTTTTCTCAAAATGTCCCCACTCATTCAGCCTATGATTGTCCTCTTTCACTATGACTGTTTGCAGGTTGTCATCCCTGTGTCACAAACCACATATCTGTAATAGCTTAGACCGCGAAGAGATAAAGCCTAAACGCAGTGGATGGCGGCGCTGTGTAAGCAATCAACTCCTGGGCGTCAAACTACGGTGGCTGTTTGAACATGTAGAACCATCTGTAAGTAAATAGAAAGTGTTGACTGATTTTCTGGTCAGATAGGAGAAACCACCGCAGTTTTCAAACATTTTGTCTTTGTGGTGTTAAAGGCTTTAAAGGAACAGATACAAACTATGATCTGAGATGGTATACTTTCCTAAAACAAAACTAAATGAAAACATTATCACTTGCAGACATAATGCAGACACTGAGAAAAATATTCTGACTCTTCACCTGTACAACTTGATATACAGTTGAAGTAGGAAGTTTACATACACCTTAGTCAAATACATTTAAACTCAGTGTTTTACCATTCTTGACATTTAATACTAGTAAAAATCACCCGTCTTAGGTCAGTTAGGATCACCACTTTATTTTAAGAATGTGAAATGTCAGAATAATAGTTGAGAGAATGATTTATTTCAGCTTATATTTCTTTCATCACATTCCCAGTGGGTCAGAAGTTTACATACTCTCAATTAGTATTTGGTAGAGTTGTTGAAAACTAGTTTTAATGACTCCAACCTAAGTGTATGTAAACTTCCAACTTCAACTGCAGGTAATTCTGGCAAACAGCCAATGATATTCACATGTGACTGTTTAAAAGGTTCCCCATAGGCCCGGAGTTTGACAGCGCTCTAAAGCAGTGCATCTCAATGCAAGAGGTGTCACTATACAGTCCCTGGTTCAAATCCAGGCTGTATCACATCTGGACGTGATTGGGAGTCCCATCGGGTGTTGCACAATTGGCCCAGCGTTGTCCAGGTTTGGCCGGGGTAGGCGGTCATTGTAAATAAGAGATTGTTCATCACTGACTAGTTAAAAAAAAAGTTTTTATATTTGTATACTAGCAGACTCTTTTCATTTCTCCTAGATGAGACTAGGTGCCAGCTGAACTGAAGCATGCTGAAACCTTAACAGGCCCTTCACAACAAAACAGAGAAAGAAAAAGGTAAAAATAAAAATATTAGTACATGATGAGTAATGATATACAAGTACCAGTCAATGTGCAGGAAGTACCAGGTAATAACATGGATATATACAGGAAGTACCAGGTAATAACATGGATATATACAGGAAGTACCAGGTAATAACATGGATATATACAGGAAGTACCAGGTAATAACATGGCTATATACAGGGAGTACCAGGTAATAACATGGATATATACAGGAAGTACCAGGTAATAACATGGGTATATACAGGAAGTACCAGGTAATAACATGGCTATATACAGGAAGTACCAGGTAATAACATGGCTATATACAGGAAGTACCAGGTAATAACATGGATATATACAGGAAGTACCAGGTAATAACATGGCTATATACAGGGGAACGAGGTAATAACATGGATATATACAGGAAGTACCAGGTAATAACATGGATATATACAGGGGAACGAGGTAATAACATGGATATATACAGGAAGTACCAGGTAATAACATGGCTATATACAGGGAGTACCAGGTAATAACATGGATATATACAGGAAGTACCAGGTAATAACATGGATATATACAGGGAGTACCAGGTAATAACATGGCTATATACAGGAAGTACCAGGTCATAACATGGATATATACAGGAAGTACCAGGTAATAACATGGCTATATACAGGGAGTACCAGGTAATAACATGGTTATATACAGGAAGTACCAGGTAATAACATGGCTATATACAGGGAGTACCAGGTAATAACATGGCTATATACAGGAAGTACCAGGTCATAACATGGCTATATACAGGGAGTACCAGGTAATAACATGGATATATACAGGAAGTACCAGGTAATAACATGGCTATATACAGGGAGTACCAGGTAATAACATGGCTATATACAGGAAGTACCAGGTCATAACATGGCTATATACAGGGAGTACCAGGTAATAACATGGCTATATACAGGAAGTACCAGGTCATAACATGGCTATATACAGGGAGTACCAGGTAATAACATGGATATATACAGGAAGTACCAGGTAATAACATGGCTATATACAGGGAGTACCAGGTAATAACATGGCTATATACAGGAAGTACCAGGTCATAACATGGCTATATACAGGGAGTACCAGGTAATAACATGGCTATATACAGGGAGTACCAGGTAATAACATGGCTATATACAGGGAGGTAATAACATGGATATATACAGGAAGTACCAGGTAATAACATGACTATATACAGGGAGTACCAGGTAATAACATGGTTATATACAGGGAGTACCAGGTAATAATGTGGCTATATAGAGGGAGTACCTGGTAATAACATCTCTATATACAGGGAGTACCAGGTAATAACATGGTTATATACAGGGAGTACCAGGTAATAACATGGTTATATACAGGGAGTACCAGGTAATAACGTGGCTATATAGAGGGAGTACCTGGTAATAACATCTCTATATACAGGGAGTACCTGGTAATAACATGGCTATATACAGGGAGTACCTGGTAATAACGTGGCTATATAGAGGAAGTATCAGGTAATAACATGGTTATATACAGGGAGTACCAGGTAATAACATGGTTATATACAGGGAGTACCAGGTAATAACGTGGCTATATAGAGGGAGTACCTGGTAATAACATGGCTATATACAGGAAGTACCAGGTAATAACATGGTTATATACAGGGAGTACCTGGTAATAGCGTGACTATATACAGGGAGTTAATAACATGGCTATATACAGGGAGTACCAGGTAATAACATGGCTACATACAGGAAGTACCAGGTAATAACATGGCTATATACAGGAAGTACCAGGTAATAACATGGATGGCTATATACAGGGAGGTAATAACATGGCTATATACAGGGAGGTAATAACATGGCTATATACAGGAAGTACCAGGTAATAACATGGCTATATACAGGGAGTACCAGGTAATAACATGGCTATATACAGGGAGGTAATAACATGGCTATATAGAGGAAGTACCAGGTAATAACATGGCTATATACAGGAAGTACCAGGTAATAACATGGCTATATACAGGGAGGTAATAACATGGCTATATACAGGAAGTACCAGGTAATAACATGGCTATATACAGGAAGTACCAGGTAATAACATGGCTATATACAGGGAGTACCAGGTAATAACATGGCTATATACAGGGAGGTAATAACATGGCTATATAGAGGAAGTACCAGGTAATAACATGGCTATATAGAGGAAGTACCAGGTAATAACATGGCTATATACAGGGAGGTAATAACATGGCTATATACAGGAAGTACCAGGTAATAACATGGCTATATACAGGGAGTACCAGGTAATAACATGTCTATATACAGGGAGTACCAGGTAATAACATGGTTATATACAGGGAGTACCAGGTAATAACATGGTTACATACAGGGAGTACCAGGTAATAACATGGTTATATACAGGAAGTACCAGGTAATAACATGGCTATATACAGGGAGTACCAGGTAATAACATGGCTATATACAGGGAGTACCAGGTAATAACATGGTTATATACAGGAAGTAACAGGTAATAACATGGTTATATACAGGATGTATCAGGTAATAACATGGATATATACAGGAAGTATCAAGTAATAACATGGCTATATACAGGAAGTACCAGGTAATAACATGGCTATATACAGGAAGTACCAGGTAATAACATGGCTATATACAGGAAGTACCAGGTAATAACATGGCTATATACAGGGAGGTAATAACATGGCTATATACAGGAAGTACCAGGTAATAACATGGCTATATACAGGGAGGTAATAACATGGCTATATACAGGGAGGTAATAACATGGCTATATACAGGAAGTACCAGGTAATAACATTGCTATATACAGGAAGTACCAGGTAATAACATGGCTATATACAGGGAGTACCAGGTAATAACATGGTTATATACAGGGAGTACCAGGTAATAACATGGTTATATACAGGGAGTACCAGGTAATAACATGGTTATATACAGGAAGTACCAGGTAATAACATGGTTATATACAGGAAGTATCAGGTAATAACATGAATATATACAGGAAGTATCAGGTAATAACATGGCTATATACAGGAAGTACCAGGTAATAACATGGCTATATACAGGAAGTACCAGGTAATAACATGGCTATATACAGGGAGGTAATAACATGGCTATATACAGGGAGGTAATAACATGGCTATATACAGGGAGGTAATAACATGGCTATATACAGGAAGTACCAGGTAATAACATGGCTATATACAGGAAGTACCAGGTAATAACATGGCTATATACAGGGAGGTAATAACATGGCTATATACAGGAAGTACCAGGTAATAACATGGCTATATAGAGGAAGTACCAGGTAATAACATGGTTATATACAGGGAGTACCAGGTAATAACATGGCTATATACAGGGAGTACCATGTAATACCATGTCTATATACAGGGAATACCAGGTAATAACATGGCTATATACAGGGAGTACCAGGTAATAACATGTCTATATACAGGGAGTACCAGGTAATAACATGGCTATATACAGGAAGTACCAGGTAATAACATGGCTATATACAGGGAGGTAATAACATGGCTATATACAGGGAGGTAATAACATGGCTATATACAGGGAGGTAATAACATGACTATATACAGGGAGTACCAGGTAATAACATGGCTATATACAGGGAGTACCAGGTAATAACATGGCTATATACAGGGAGTACCAGGTAATAACATGGCTATATACAGGAAGTACCAGGTAATAACATGGCTATATACAGGGAGGTAATAACATGGCTATATACAGGGAGTACCAGGTAATAACATGGCTATATACAGGAAGTACCAGGTAATAACATGGCTATATAGAGGAAGTACCATGTAATACCATGTCTATATACAGGGAGTACCAGGTAATAACATGGCTATATACAGGGAGTACCAGGTAATAACATGGCTATATACAGGGAGGTAATAACATGGCTATATACAGGAATTACCAGGTAATAACATGGCTATATACAGGGAGGTAATAACATGGCTATATACAGGAAGTACCAGGTAATAACATGTCTATATACAGGGAGCACCAGGTAATAACATGGCTATATACAGGGAGGTAATAACATGGCTATATACAGGAAGTACCAGGTAATAACATGGCTATATAGAGGAAGTACCAGGTAATAACATGGCTATATACAGGGAGTACCAGGTAATAACATGGTTATATACAGGGAGTACCAGGTAATAACATGGCTATATACAGGGAGTACCAGGTAATAACATGTCTATATACAGGAATTACAAGGTAATAACATGTCTATATACAGGGAGTACCAGGTAATAACATGGCTATATACATGGAGTACCAGGTAATAACATGGCTATATACAGGGAGTACCAGGTAATAACATGTCTATATACAGGAATTACAAGGTAATAACATGTCTATATACAGGGAGTACCAGGTAATAACATGGCTATATACAGGGAGTACCAGGTAATAACATGGCTATATAGAGGAAGTACCAGGTAATAACATGGCTATATAGAGGAAGTACCAGGTAATAACATGGCTATATACAGGGAGGTAATAACATGGCTATATACAGGAAGTACCAGGTAATAACATTGCTATATACAGGAAGTACCAGGTAATAACATGGCTATATACAGGGAGTACCAGGTAATAACATGGTTATATACAGGGAGTACCAGGTAATAACATGGCTATATACAGGGAGTACCAGGTAATAACATGTCTATATACAGGAATTACAAGGTAATAACATGTCTATATACAGGGAGTACCAGGTAATAACATGGCTATATCTGGTCGGCTGACCGGTCCTATCTGGCATATCGCCTGGTACTATCCGGTCGGCTGACTGGTCCTATCTGGCATGTCGCCTGGTACTATCCCGTCGGCTGACTGGTCCTATCTGTCCGGCTGACTGGTCCTATCTGTCATGTCGCCTGGTACTATCCGGTCGGCTGACTGGTCTTATCTGTCATGTCGCCTGGTACTATCCGGTCGGCTGACTGGTCTTATCTGGCATGTCGCCTGGTACAATCTGGTCGGCTGACTGATCCTATCTGGTCGGCTGACTGGTCCTATCTGGTCGGCTGACTGGTACTATCTGGTCGGCTGACTGGTCCCATCTGTCCGGCTGACTGGTCCTATCTGTCCGGCTGACTACTGTACATAATCAAAAGGTGTTGCAGACAAAATAATGAAAATTGCTGTCTGGTAGCCTCAATAAATAGACAAAGATTGACCTCTTCCCATTTTAGTTGCCCAATGTGTTTTTATGTTTCGACCATGATATCTTGATATCCAGGGTGACACCCAGCAGTTTATTCTCTTCAACTTGCTCAGTAGCAACATACTTCATATAAAGATCCAGATGAGGTTTAGGGTTGAGCGTGTGATTTGTCCCAAACATGGTGCTTTTAGTTCATTACAGTTTTATCACCATCCTATTGCTAGTTATCCATTCTAGAACTGACTGGAGCTCTATGTTACCCATTCTATAAATGACTGGAGCTCTATGTTACCCATTCTATAACTGACTGGAGCTCTATGTTAAACCTATTGCTAGTTACCCATTCTAGAACTGACCGGAGCTCTATGTTACCCATTCTATAACTGACTGGAGCTCTATGTTAAACCTATTGCTAGTTACCCATTCTATAAATGACTGGAGCTCTATGTTAAACCTATTGCTAGTTACCCATTCTATAACTGACTGGAGCTCTATGTTAAACCTATTGCTAGTTATCCATTCTATAACTGACTGGAGCTCTATGTTAAACCTATTGATAGTTACCCATTCTATAAATGACTGGAGCTCTATGTTACCCATTCTATAAATGACTGGAGCTCTATGTTAAACCTATTGTTAGTTACACATTCTATAACTGACTGGAGCTCTATGTTAAACCCATTGTTAGTTACACATTCTATAACTGACTGGAGCTCTATGTTACCCATTCTATAACTGACTGGAGCTCTATGTTAAACCTATTGCTAGTTACCCATTCTATAACTGACTAGAGCTCTATGTTATCCATTCTATAACTGACTGGAGCTCTATGTTACCCATTCTATAACTGACTGGAGCTCTATGTTACCCATTCTATAACTGACTGGAGCTCTATGTTAAACCTATTGCTAGTTACCCATTCTATAAATGACTGGAGCTCTATGTTAAACCTATTGCTAGTTACCCATTCTATAACTGACTGGAGCTCTATGTTAAACCTATTGCTAGTTATCCATTCTGTAACTGACTGGAGCTCTATGTTAAACCTATTGCTAGTTACCCATTCTATAAATGACTGGAGCTCTATGTTACCCATTCTATAACTGACTGGAGCTCTATGTTAAACCTATTGTTAGTTATCCATTCTATAACTGACTGGAGCTCTATGTTACCCATTCTATAACTGACTGGAGCTCTATGTTACCCATTCTATAACTGACTGGAGCTCTATGTTACCCATTCTATAACTGACTGGAGCTCTATGTTACCCATTCTATAACTGACTGGAGCTCTATGTTACCCATTCTATAACTGACTGGAGCTCTATGTTACCCATTCTATAACTGACTGGAGCTCTATGTTATCCATTCTATAACTGACTGGAGATCTATGTTACCCATTCTATAACTGACTGGAGCTCTATGTTAAACCTATTGCTAGTTACCCATTCTATAACTGACTGGAGCTCTATGTTACCCATTCTATAACTGACTGGAGCTCTATGTTAAACCTATTGTTAGTTATCCATTCTATAACTGACTGGAGCTCTATGTTACCCATTCTATAACTGACTGGAGCTCTATGTTACCCATTCTATAAATGACTGGAGCTCTATGTTAAACCTATTGCTAGTTACCCATTCTATAAATGACTGGAGCTCTATGTTAAACCTATTGCTAGTTATCCATTCTATAACTGACTGGAGCTCTATGTTACCCATTCTATAACTGACTGGAGCTCTATGTTACCCATTCTATAACTGACTGGAGCTCTATGTTAAACCTATTGCTAGTTATCCATTCTATAACTGACTGGAGCTCTATGTTACCCATTCTATAACTGACTGGAGCTCTATGTTAAACCTATTGCTAGTTATCCATTCTATAACTGACTGGAGCTCTATGTTACCCATTCTATAACTGACTGGAGCTCTATGTTAAACCTATTGCTAGTTACCCATTCTATAACTGAGTGGAGCTCTATGTTAAACCTATTGCTAGTTATCCATTCTATAACTGACTGGAGCTCTATGTTACCCATTCTATAACTGACTGGAGCTCTATGTTACCCATTCTATAACTGACTGGAGCTCTATGTTACCCATTCTATAACTGACTGGAGCTCTATGTTACCCATTCTATAACTGACTGGAGCTCTATGTTACCCATTCTATAACTGACTGGAGCTCTATGTTACCCATTCTATAACTGACTGGAGCTCTATGTTAAACCTATTGTTAGTTATCCATTCTATAACTGACTGGAGCTCTATGTTACCCATTCTATAACTGACTGGAGCTCTATGTTACCCATTCTATAACTGACTGGAGCTCTATGTTACCCATTCTATAACTGACTGGAGCTCTATGTTATCCATTCTATAACTGACTGGAGCTCTATGTTACCCATTCTATAACTGACTGGAGCTCTATGTTAAACCTATTGTTAGTTATCCATTCTATAACTGACTGGAGCTCTATGTTACCCATTCTATAACTGACTGGAGCTCTATGTTACCCATTCTATAACTGACTGGAGCTCTATGTTAAACCTATTGCTAGTTACCCATTCTATAACTGACTGGAGCTCTATGTTACCCATTCTATAACTGACTGAAGCTCTATGTTACCCATTCTATAACTGACTGGAGCTCTATGTTACCCATTCTATAACTGACTGGAGCTCTATGTTAAACCTATTGTTAGTTATCCATTCTATAACTGACTGGAGCTCTATGTTACCCATTCTATAACTGACTGGAGCTCTATGTTACCCATTCTATAACTGACTGGAGCTCTATGTTACCCATTCTATAACTGACTGGAGCTCTATGTTACCCATTCTATAACTGACTGGAGCTCTATGTTACCCATTCTATAACTGACTGGAGCTCTATGTTACCCATTCTATAACTGACTGGAGCTCTATGTTAAACCTATTGCTAGTTATCCATTCTATAACTGACTGGAGCTCTATGTTACCCATTCTATAACTGACTGGAGCTCTATGTTACCCATTCTATAACTGACTGGAGCTCTATGTTACCCATTCTATAACTGACTGGATCTCTATGTTACCCATTCTATAACTGACTGGAGCTCTATGTTACCCATTCTATAACTGACTGGAGCTCTATGTTACCCATTCTATAACTGACTGGAGCTCTATGTTACCCATTCTATAACTGACTGGAGCTCTATGTTACCCATTCTATAACTGACTGGATCTCTATGTTACCCATTCTATAACTGACTGGAGCTCTATGTTACCCATTCTATAACTGACTGGAGCTCTATGTTACCCATTCTATAACTGACTGGAGCTCTATGTTACCCATTCTATAACTGACTGGAGCTCTATGTTACCCATTCTATAACTGACTGGAGCTCTATGTTACCCATTCTATAACTGACTGGAGCTCTATGTTACCCATTCTATAACTGACTGGAGCTCTTATGTTAAACTATGTTACCCATTCTATAACTGACTGGAGCTCTATGTTACCCATTCTATAACTGACTGGAGCTCTATGTTAAACCTATTGCTAGTTGTCCATTCTATAACTGACTGGAGCTCTATGTTACCCATTCTATAACTGACTGGAGCTTGTCCCATTCTATAACTGACTGGAGCTCTATGTTACCCATTCTATAACTGACTGGAGCTCTATGTTACCCATTCTATAACTGACTGGAGCTCTATGTTACCCATTCTATAACTGACTGGAGCTCTATGTTACCCATTCTATAACTGACTGGAGCTCTATGTTACCCATTCTATAACTGACTGGAGCTCTATGTTACCCATTCTATAACTGACTGGAGCTCTATGTTACCCATTCTATAACTGACTGGAGCTCTATGTTACCCATTCTATAACTGACTGGAGCTCTATGTTACCCATTCTATAACTGACTGGAGCTCTATGTTACCCATTCTATAACTGACTGGAGCTCTATGTTACCCATTCTATAACTGACTGGAGCTCTATGTTACCCATTCTATAACTGACTGGAGCTCTATGTTACCCATTCTATAACTGACTGGAGCTCTATGTTACCCATTCTATAACTGACTGGAGCTCTATGTTACCCATTCTATAACTGACTGGAGCTCTATGTTACCCATTCTATAACTGACTGGAGCTCTATGTTACCCATTCTATAACTGACTGGAGCTCTATGTTACCCATTCTATAACTGACTGGAGCTCTATGTTACCCATTCTATAACTGACTGGAGCTCTATGTTACCCATTCTATAACTGACTGGAGCTCTATGTTACCCATTCTATAACTGACTGGAGCTCTATGTTACCCATTCTATAACTGACTGGAGCTCTATGTTACCCATTCTATAACTGACTGGAGCTCTATGTTACCCATTCTATAACTGACTGGAGCTCTATGTTACCCATTCTATAACTGACTGGAGCTCTATGTTACTAGTTATCCATTCTATAACTGACTGGAGCTCTATGTTACCCATTCTATAACTGACTGGAGCTCTATGTTACCCATTCTATAACTGACTGGAGCTCTATGTTACCCATTCTATAACTGACTGGAGCTCTATGTTACCCATTCTATAACTGACTGGAGCTCTATGTTACCCATTCTATAACTGACTGGAGCTCTATGTTACCCATTCTATAACTGACTGGAGCTCTATGTTACCCATTCTATAACTGACTGGAGCTCTATGTTACCCATTCTATAACTGACTGGAGCTCTATGTTACCCATTCTATAACTGACTGGAGCTCTATGTTACCCATTCTATAACTGACTGGAGCTCTATGTTACCCATTCTATAACTGACTGGAGCTCTATGTTACCCATTCTATAACTGACTGGAGCTCTATGTTACCCATTCTATAACTGACTGGAGCTCTATGTTTACCCATTCTATAACTGACTGGAGCTCTATGTTACCCATTCTATAACTGACTGGAGCTCTATGTTACCCATTCTATAACTGACTGGAGCTCTATGTTACCCATTCTATAACTGACTGGAGCTCTATGTTACCCATTCTATAACTGACTGGAGCTCTATGTTACCCATTCTATAACTGACTGGAGCTCTATGTTACCCATTCTATAATTCTATACTGGAGCTCTATGTTACCCATTCTATAACTGACTGGAGCTCTATGTTACCCATTCTATAACTGACTGGAGCTCTATGTTAAACCTATTGCTAGTTATCCATTCTATAACTGACTGGAGCTCTATGTTACCCATTCTAACCTATGTTTACCCATTCTATAACTGACTGGAGCTCTATGTTACCCATTCTATAACTGACTGGAGCTCTATGTTACCCATTCTATAACTGACTGGAGCTCTATGTTACCCATTCTATAACTGACTGGAGCTCTATGTTACCCATTCTATAACTGACTGGAGCTCTATGTTACCCATTCTATAACTGACTGGAGCTCTATGTTACCCATTCTATAACTGACTGGAGCTCTATGTTACCCATTCTATAACTATAACTGACTGGATCTCTATGTTACCCATTCTATAACTGACTGGAGCTCTATGTTACCCATTCTATAACTGACTGGAGCTCTATGTTACCCATTCTATAACTGACTGGAGCTCTATGTTACCCATTCTATAACTGACTGGAGCTCTATGTTACCCATTCTATAACTGACTGGAGCTCTATGTTACCCATTCTTCTATAACTGACTGGAGCTCTATGTTACCCATTCTATAACTGACTGGAGCTCTATGTTACCCATTCTATAACTGACTGGAGCTCTATGTTACCCATTCTATAACTGACTGGAGCTCTATGTTACCCATTCTATAACTGACTGGAGCTCTATGTTACCCATTCTATAACTGACTGGAGCTCTATGTTACCCATTCTATAACTGACTGGAGCTCTATGTTACCCATTCTATAACTGACTGGAGCTCTATGTTACCCATTCTATAACTGACTGGAGCTTATGTTACCCATTCTATAACTGACTGGAGCTCTATGTTACCCATTCTATAACTGACTGGAGCTCTATGTTACCCATTCTATAACTGACTGGAGCTCTATGTTACCCATTCTATAACTGACTGGAGCTCTATGTTACCCATTCTATAAAAAAATCTTGCTCGAAAATATTAATATTCATGAAATCACAAGTGAAATATATTCAAACACAGCTTAGCCTTTTGTTAATCACCCTGTCATCTCAGATAAAAAAGACGAGCAAGAACAAGCATCTTTCATATGGTTAATATACAATAAAAACAGTAGAGACCCTAGCACGCTCCCCTGTTAAACCAAATACAATGTTATTTTACAGATATTTGGCTGTTTTTTTTCTTTTTCTTTATCCGGATGACTCTACACATTCGGTGTTTTACAAAAGTAAAACTACGTTGGAGAGCATACTTAACACAGAGCTCACTAACATTAGCAAATGGCTTGGAGATAATGAAGCTATCTCTGCACTTAGGTAAAACCGAGGCAATTATTTTGGGATCTAAACCTAAATTGAGTAGCTCCTGTGAAATCAGAGTGGAGTCAGGGGGTGTGGTGCTGACTACTAAAAACCTATGTTAGCTACCTGGGATGTGTCCTTGATGGAAGCTTGGGAGGTGTGAGCACGGCCAATAAGGTGCTAGGGAAGGTTAAAGCCAGAACTAGGTTGTTGGCTAGAAAGTTCCAAGCTGCTTGATAAGGACTCCATGAAAGTGCTAGCTACTGCGCACATTCAATTCCATTTTGACTATGCTAGTACTTCCTGGTTTGGGTGTCTTATCTAAACTTATGAAGGGGAAGCTCCAGATATCCCAGAATAAGCTGATCAGGGTGGTGTTGAAGGTGAGTCCACATACTCACATAGGCAGGAGCTGCTTTCAGGAACTAAACTGGCTGCCTGTTGAGGTTAGGGTGTCCCAGATTAGACTAGGTTAGGTTTACATGAGTATTTATGCTTCTGCGCCAAGATATCTAACTGATTGCTTTCCTCGTGTTCGGGATGCACAGAACCACAGCACCAGATCAGGTGTTGCTGATGTGTGCTTACTCAGGTTCACGAGTAATGTTGGGAAAGGTAATGTCTTGTATACAGGAGCCTCAGAATGGAATGAGTTGTGCCTCTGCCCATAAAAACAACATCCTCTCTGGGCAACTTTGAAAATACAAAATATACAAATATGTTTGATGTCTTCTGTGACCATATGAATAACCTCTATGATGTAACTGCAATGATGAGATAGATGTTCTTCTTCTCTGTTTTTGATGAGATAGATGTTCTTCTTCTCTGTTTTTGATGAGATAGATGTTCTTCTTCTCTGTTTTTGATGAGATAGATGTTCTTCTTCTCTGTTTTTGATGAGATAGATGTTCTTCTTCTCTGTTTTTGATGAGATAGATGTTCTTCTTCTCTGTTTTTGATGAGATAGATGTTCTTCTTCTCTGTTTTTGATGAGATAGATGTTCTTCTTCTCTGTTTTTGATGAGATAGATGTTCTTCTTCTCTGTTTTTGATGAGATAGATGTTCTTCTTCTCTGTTTTTGATGAGATAGATGTTCTTCTTCTCTGTTTTTGATGAGATAGATGTTCTTCTTCTCTGTTTTTGATGAGATAGATGTTCTTCTTCTCTGTTTTTGATGAGATAGATGTTCTTCTTCTATGTTTTTGATGAGATAGATGTTCTTCTTCTCTGTTTTTGATGAGATAGATGTTCTTCTTCTCTGTTTTTGATGAGATAGATGTTCTTCTTCTCTGTTTTTGATGAGATAGATGTTCTTCTTCTCTGTTTTTGATGAGATAGATGTTCTTCTTCTCTGTTTTTGATGAGATAGATGTTATTCTTCTCTGTTTTTGATGAGATAGATGTTCTTCTTCTCTGTTTTTGATGAGATAGATGTTCTTCTTCTCTGTTTTTGATGAGATAGATGTTCTTCTTCTCTGTTTTTGATGAGATAGATGTTATTCTTCTCTGTTTTTGATGAGATAGATGTTCTTCTTCTCTGTTTTTGATGAGATAGATGTTCTTCTTCTCTGTTTTTGATGAGATAGATGTTCTTCTTCTCTGTTTTTGATGAGATAGATGTTCTTCTTCTCTGTTTTTGATGAGATAGATGTTCTTCTTCTCTGTTTTTGATGAGATAGATGTTCTTCTTCTCTGTTTTTGATGAGATAGATGTTCTTCTTCTCTGTTTTTGATGAGATAGATGTTCTTCTTTTATGTTTTTATGTTGTATTATCTCAAAGACATCCTGTGTTTAACTGTGTTGGATCTTGTCCAGCCATCTGGTCTCAAGAGGACCACAATGGAAATAAGTCCCAGACTGGATAGTGTGTTATCCTCCATGATTTAACAATGGAAATAAGTCCCAGACTGTATAGTGTGTTATCCTCCATGATTTAACAATGGAAATAAGTCCCAGACTGTATAGTGTGTTATCCTCCATGATTTAACAATGGAAATAAGTCCCAGACTGTATAGTGTGTTATCCTCCATGATTTAACAATGGAAATAAGTCCCAGACTGTATAGTGTGTTATCCTCCATGATTTAACAATGGAAATAAGTCCCAGACTGTATAGTGTGTTATCCTCCATGATTTAACAATGGAAATAAGTCCCAGACTGTATAGTGTGTTATCCTCCATGATTTAACAATGGAAATAAGTCCCAGTGTCATGTTTGTCATTTATTGTCATGTCTTGTCCCTGTGCTCCCCATGCTATTCGTTTCCCTCTGCTGGTCTTGTTTGGTTCTATCCCTCTCTCTCCCCCTCCCCCTTTCACTCTCTCGCTCTCTCTTCTCTCTGTCGTTCCGTTCCTGCTCCCAGCTGTTCCTATTCCCCTAATCATCATTTAGCCTTCCCACACCTGTTCCCGATCCTTTCCCCTGATTAGACTCCCTATTTATTCCTTTGTGTTCCGTTCCTGTGCCGTCGGTTCCTTGTTTGGTATTCCATGCTGTTATTGCGTTTCGCCCTGTCCTGTCGTGTTTTTTGCCGTGATTGTGTATCACCCTGTCCTGTCGTGTTTTGTGCCTTCTTCAGACGCTGCGTGTGAGCAGGTGTCTCAGTGGACTACGGCCTGCGCCTACCCGAAGCGACCTGCAGTCTGTGGCCGCTTCTCCAGTTGTTTTCCCCTCTACTATCTAGAGGATTTCAGTTATTTGGTTTTGAGCATTAATAAACTCTGTTTCTGCTAAGTCGCGTTTGGGTCCTCCTTCACCTGCATGACAGAAGGAACCGACCAAAGAATGGACCCAGCGACTTCAGACGCTCGTTACACTGCCGTCGAGATCCAAGGAGCCATGCTCGGCAGACACGAGCAGGAATTGTCTGCTGCTCGTCATGCCGTGGAGAACCTGGCCGCTCAGGTTTCCGACCTCTCTGGACAGTTCCAGAGTCTACGTCTCGTGCCACCTGTTTCTCCCTGGCCTGCCGAGCCTCCTGAACCCAGGGTTAATAACCCACCTTGCTACTCCGGGCAGCCCACTGAGTGCCGCTCCTTTCTCACGCAGTGTGAGATTGTGTTCTCTCTCCAACCCCACACATACTCTAGAGAGAGAGCTCGGGTTGCTTTCGTCATTTCACTCCTTACTGGCCGGGCTCGAGAATGGGGCACAGCTATCTGGGAGGCAAGGGCTGATTGCTCTAACAGATTCCAGAACTTTAAGGAGGAGATGATTCGGGTTTTTGACCGTTCAGTTTTTGGTGAGGAGGCTTCTAGGGCCCTGGCTTCCTTATGCCAAGGTGAACGGTCCATAACGGATTATTCCATTAAGTTTCGCACTCTTGCTGCCTCTAGTGAGTGGAACGAGCCGGCGCTGCTCGCTCGTTTTCTGGAGGGACTCCACGCAGTGGTTAAGGATGAGATTCTCTCCCGGGAGGTTCCTTCAGATGTGGACTCCTTGATTGCTCTCGCCATCCGCATAGAACGACGGGTAGATCTTCGTCACCGGGCTCGTGGAAGAGAGCTCGCATCAACGGTGTTTCCCTGCTCCGCATCGCAACCATCTCCCTCTGGCTTTGAGACTGAGCCCATGCAGCTGGGAGGGATTCGCATCTCGAATAAGGAGAGGGAACAGAGGATCACCAACCGCCTGTGCCTCTATTGCGGAGTTGCTGGACATTTTGTTATTTCATGTCCAGTAAGAGGCCAGAGCCCATCAGTAAGCGGAGGGCTACTGGTGAGCGCTACTACTCAGGTCCCTTCATCTAGATCTTGTACTACTATGTCGGTCCATCTACGCTGGACCGGTTCGGTGCTACATGCAGTGCTTTGATTGACTCTGGGGCTGAGGGTAGTTTCATGGACGAAGCATGGGCTCGGAAACATAACATTCCTTTCAGACCGTTAGACAGGCCTACGCCCATGTTTGCCTTAGATGGTAGTCATCTTCCCAGTATCAAATTTGAGACACTACCTTTAACTCTCACAGTATCTGGTAACCACAGTGAGACTATGTCTTTTTGATTTTCCGTTCACCGTTTACACCTGTTGTTTTGGGTCACCCCTGGCTTGTATGTCATAATCCTTCTATTAATTGGTCTAGTAATTCTATCCTATCCTGGAACGTTTCTTGTCATGTGAAGTGTTTAATGTCTGCCATCCCTCCCATTTCTTCTGTCCCTACTTCTCAGGAGGAACCTGGCGATTTGACAGGAGTGCCGGAGGAATATCATGATCTGCGCACGGTCTTCAGTCGGTCCCGAGCCAACTCCCTTCCTCCTCACCGGTCGTATGATTGTAGTATTGATCTCCTTCCGGGGACCACTCCTCCTCGAGGTAGACTATACTCTCTGTCGGCTCCCGAACGTAAGGCTCTCGAGGATTATTTGTCTGTGTCTCTTGACGCCGGTACCATAGTGCCTTCTTCCTCTCCGGCCGGGGCGGGGTTCTTTTTTGTTAAGAAGAAGGACGGTACTCTGCGCCCCTGCGTGGATTATCGAGGGCTGAATGACATAACGGTTAAGAATCGTTATCCGCTTCCCCTTATGTCATCAGCCTTCGAGATTCTGCAGGGAGCCAGGTGCTTTACTAAGTTGGACCTTCGTAACGCTTACCATCTCGTGCGCATCAGAGAGGGGGACGAGTGGAAAACGGCGTTTAATACTCCGTTAGGGCATTTTGAGTACCGGGTTCTGCCGTTCGGTCTCGCCAATGCGCCAGCTGTTTTTCAGGCATTAGTTAATGATGTTCTGAGAGACATGCTAAACATTTTTGTTTTTGTCTATCTTGACGATATCCTGATTTTTCTCCGTCACTCGAGATTCATGTTCAGCACGTTCGACGTGTTCTACAGCGCCTTTTAGAGAATTGTCTCTACGTAAAGGCTGAGAAGTGCTCTTTTCATGTCTCCTCCGTTACTTTTCTCGGTTCCGTTATTTCCGCTGAAGGCATTCAGATGGATTCCGCTAAGGTCCAAGCTGTCAGTGATTGGCCCGTTCCAAGGTCACGTGTCGAGTTGCAGCGCTTCTTAGGTTTCGCTAATTTCTATCGGCGTTTCATTCGTAATTTCGGTCAAGTTGCTGCCCCTCTCACAGCTCTTACTTCTGTCAAGACGTGTTTTAAGTGGTCCGGTTCCGCCCAGGGAGCTTTTGATCTTCTAAAAGAACGTTTTACGTCCGCTCCTATCCTCGTTACTCCTGACGTCACTAGACAATTCATTGTCGAGGTTGACGCTTCAGAGGTAGGCGTGGGAGCCATTCTATCCCAGCGCTCCCAGTCTGACGATAAGGTTCATCCTTGCGCTTATTTTTCTCATCGCCTGTCCCCATCTGAGCGCAACTATGATGTGGGTAACCGTGAACTGCTCGCCATCCGCTTAGCCTAGGCGAATGGCGACAGTGGTTGGAGGGGGCGACCGTTCCTTTTGTCGTTTGGACAGACCATAAGAACCTTGAGTACATCCGTTCTGCCAAACGACTTAATGCCCGTCAAGCTCGTTGGGCGTTGTTTTTCGCTCGTTTCGAGTTTGTGATTTCTTACCGTCCGGGTAGCAAGAACACCAAGCCTGATGCCTTATCCCGTCTGTTTAGTTCTTCTGTGGCTTCTACTGATCCCGAGGGATTCTTCCTTATGGGCGTGTTGTCGGGTTAACAGTCTGGGGAATTGAAAGACAGGTTAAGCAAGCACTCACGCACACTGCGTCGCCGCGCGCTTGTCCTAGTAACCTCCTTTTCGTTCCTGTTTCCACTCGTCTGGCTGTTCTTCAGTGGGCTCACTCTGCCAAGTTAGCGGGTCATCCCGGTGTTCGAGGCACTCTTGCGTCTATTCGCCAGCGCTTTTGGTGGCCGACTCAGGAGCGTGACACGCGCCGTTTCGTGGCTGCCTGTTCGGACTGCGCGCAGACTAAGTCGGGTAACTCTCCTCCTGCCGGTCGTCTCAGACCGCTCCCCATTCCTTCTCGACCATGGTCTCACATTGCCTTAGACTTCATTACCGGTCTGCCTTTGTCTGCGGGGAAGACTGTGATTCTGACGGTTGTCGATAGGTTCTCTAAGGCGGCACATTTCATTCCCCTCGCTAAACTTCCTTCCGCTAAGGAGACGGCACAAATCATTATTGAGAATGTATTCAGAATTCATGGCCTCCCGTTAGACGCCGTTTCAGACAGAGGTCCGCAATTCACGTCACAGTTTTGGAGGGAGTTCTGTCGTTTGATTGGTGCGTCCGTCAGTCTCTCTTCCGGGTTTCATCCCCAGTCTAACGGTCAAGCAGAGAGGGCCAATCAGACGATTGGTCGCATACTACGCAGCCTTTCTTTCAGGAACCCTGCGTCTTGGGCAGAACAGCTCCCCTGGGCAGAATACGCTCACAATCGCTTCCTTCGTCTGCTACCGGGTTATCTCCGTTTCAGAGTAGTCTGGGTTACCAGCCTCCTCTGTTCTCATCCCAGCTTGCCGAGTCCAGCGTTCCCTCCGCTCAAGCGTTTGTCCAACGTTGTGAGCGCACCTGGAGGAGGGTGAGGTCTGCACTTTGCCGTTACAGGGCACAGACGGTGAGAGCCGCCAATAAACGCAGGATTAAGAGTCCAAGGTATTGTTGCGGCCAGAGAGTGTGGCTTTCCACTCGCAACCTTCCTCTTACGACAGCTTCTCGTAAGTTGACTCCGCGGTTCATTGGTCCGTTCCGTGTCTCCCAGGTCGTCAATCCTGTCGCTGTGCGACTGCTTCTTCCGCGACATCTTCGTCGCGTCCATCCTGTCTTCCATGTCTCCTGTGTTAAGCCCTTTCTTCGCACCCCCGTTCGTCTTCCCTCCCCCTCCCGTCCTTGTCGAGAGCGCACCTATTTACAAAGTACATAAAATTATGGACATGCGTTCTCGGGGACGGGGTCACCAATACCTAGTGGATTGGGAGGGTTACGGTCCTGAGGAGAGGAGTTGGGTTCCGTCTCGGGACGTGCTGGACCGTTCGCTCATCGATGATTTCCTCCGTTGCCGCCAGGATTCCTCCTCGAGTGCGCCAGGAGGCGCTCGGTGAGTGGGGGGGTACTGTCATGTTTGTCATTTATTGTCATGTCTTGTCCCTGTGCTCCCCATGCTATTCGTTTCCCTCTGCTGGTCTTGTTTGGTTCTATCCCTCTCTCTCCCCCTCCCCTTTCACTCTCTCGCTCTCTCTTCTCTCTGTCGTTCCGTTCCTGCTCCCAGCTGTTCCTATTCCCCTAATCATCATTTAGCCTTCCCACACCTGTTCCCGATCCTTTCCCCTGATTAGACTCCCTATTTATTCCTTTGTGTTCCGTTCCTGTGCCGTCGGTTCCTTGTTTGGTATTCCATGCTGTTATTGCGTTTCGCCCTGTCCTGTCGTGTTTTTTGCCGTGATTGTGTATCACCCTGTCCTGTCGTGTTTTGTGCCTTCTTCAGACGCTGCGTGTGAGCAGGTGTCTCAGTGGACTACGGCCTGCGCCTACCCGAAGCGACCTGCAGTCTGTGGCCGCTTCTCCAGTTGTTTTCCCCTCTACTATCTAGAGGATTTCAGTTATTTGGTTTTGAGCATTAATAAACTCTGTTTCTGCTAAGTCGCGTTTGGGTCCTCCTTCACCTGCATGACACCCAGACTGTATAGTGTGTTATCCTCCATGATTTAACAATGGAAATAAGTCCCAGACTGTATTGTGTGTTATCCTCCATGATTTAACAATGGAAATAAGTCCCAGACTGTATTGTGTGTTATCCTCCATGATTTAACAATGGAAATAAGTCCCAGACTGTATTGTGTGTTATCCTCCATGATTTAACAATGGAAATAAGTCCCAGACTGTATTGTGTGTTATCCTCTCCATGATTTAACAATGGAAATAAGTCCCAGACTGTATAGTGTGTTATCCTCCATGATTTAACAGTGGAAATAAGTCCCAGACTGTATAGTGTGTTATCCTCCATGATTTAACAATGGAAATAAGTCCCAGACTGTATAGTGTGTTATCCTCCATGATTTAACAATGGAAATAAGTCCCAGACTGTATTGTGTGTTATCCTCCATGATTTAACAGTGGAAATAAGTCCCAGACTGTATAGTGTATTATCCTCCATGATTTCAACTCACTAGAGTAGTCTAGAGTCTAATCTGATGAGTAGGGTGGTCTGTAGAGTAGTCTAGGGTCTAATCTGATGAGTAGGGTGGTCTGTAGAGTAGTCTAGGGTCTAATCTGATGAGTAGGGTGGTCTGTAGAGTAGTCTAGGGTCTAATCTGATGAGTAGGGTGGTCTGTAGAGTAGTCTAGGGTCTAATCTGATGAGTAGGGTGGTCTGTAGAGTAGTCTAGAGTCTAATCTGATGAGTAGGGTAGTCTGTAGAGTAGTCTAGAGTCTAATCTGATGAGTAGGGTGGTCTGTAGAGTAGTCTAGGGTCTAATCTGATGAGTAGGGTGGTCTGTAGAGTAGTATAGCGTCTAATATATTGAGTAGGGGTGGTCTGTTTTACTGGCAGAGTGTGTGTGCGTGTGCGTGTGCGTGTGTGTGCGTGTGCGTGTGTGTGTGACAGTTGGAAACACCACTTGACGCCTTAAACACTAGTGCTTAAGCTTTGGCCTCCTCTGTCTGTCTGTGGAAGGTGACGGTTAATCTCAACGTTGTACGGCTCACACACACCGTCATTGAAGGATATACAAAATTCCTATCCATTTTTTTAAACTAGTTTTAAACAATGATTTTAAACGTGTGTGATCTCAGTTATGTGAAATGTCAAAATTGTGATAAACATGAACCATGAATTCATATGACAACAATATGCACACAACAAGGTGAAGAATGCTCTATGGTGGTAAGGAACAACCAACTACTGCCCTCTAGGGACCACAACAAGTATTACATCAACTACTGCCCTCTAGGGAACACAACAAGTATTACATCAACTACTGCCCTCTAGGGAACACAACAAGTATTACATCAACTACTGCCCTCTAGGGAACACAACAAGTATTACATCAACTACTGCCCTCTAGGGAACACAACAAGTATTACATCAACTACTGCCCTCTAGGGAACACAACAAGTATTACATCAACTACTGCCCTCTAGGGAACACAACAAGTATTACATCAACTACTGCCCTCTAGGGAACAAAACAAGTATTACATCAACTACTGCAATCTCAATGTCTACCACTAGATGGGTATAGCTGCACTGGTAATGGTAATCATCGCCAGGGACAAAGCCTGCTCTACCCTACAGCACGTTCCTGGCAGAATAAATCTGTCTGAGAAGTACATCATGTTTTTAGATTCTCTGTGGTTCTGTGGATCTGCTAATTATGTTTTACAATTTCTCCTGAAAGCATATCACACGAAGGTTCCCTCCCGAGTTTAGAAACCAAACACACAGGGAATCAAACCAAACACACAATCTGTGTCTCAAATAGCACCTTATTCCCTGTTTAGTGTGGTGCACTATTTTTGCACTAAATAGGGAATAGGATGCTATTTGGGATACAGCCTGCAGACACAGTCTGTCTGATCATCAGGAGACACCCAGCCTGCTCCCAGAGGAGAAATAAAATCAGAGATTGAGAGGAAGGTGGATAGAGAGAAAAATATGGAGGGATAGAGAGAGAGAGAGAGAGAGAGAGGAAGAGAGAGAGAGGAGAGAGAAAGGGACGGCAAGAGAGAGAGGGGACGAGAGAGAGAGAAAGGGAGAGATAAAATAACACACATTTTGTTTTAGTTAATTTTCAGTGGAAGGGACAGCGATCTCGAAGAAGTTTTTAACATTGTTTTTTTTACTTTTTAAAAATTTCAAATTTTTAAATTTGACAAATATACGATTCCAGACTGATCTGCACGTTTTAAAGTGGCATTTTGAATGTCATTTTTATCTTTACATGGTTGAAGACTAGACTACCGTGTACATCTAAGGCACTTTCATTTCCATTGAAATGCATTGGGAGCTCATTTAAATATTATTGTAGTACAAAAAAAAGTATAAATGTTATCAAAAGATTCTCTCAAGCAATCTAAGTTGGGGCAGTCTACACAATTTTAAAGTTGCTTTCGTGTTAATGGCGAGAAATTGTTTAAAGCTCGAGAGCGGGAGGAAGAAGCAGAACAATACAATGCATAATATAAGAAGAAGAAATGTTGAGTTCAGCAAAGCACACCTACATTATACTTGTAATAACACGGCTAGCTTAGTTTGGGTTAACTCCAAGAATAGATAGGACAGACGGAATTCATTTCCTAAGGTATTAATCATGCAAACACAGTCATTTAGTTATTGTGGAGTGGCATCAGTGAGAACCAAACCAATAATCTTCTGTTCTCTATCCATGGATTTAGTCCACTGCACCACCAGGATGAAGATAGAATGATATGTTGTTTTTAACTCATACGAAGCTGTTCCATTTTTTGTCTATTCAAACAGACCCCATTTCAAAGGAAACAAGGATTCATTAAGATCAGCTGTGGACAATTAGTGGGTTACGGCCAACACCCCTGAACACACTTAATTAACAAGATAGAGGATAGAGAGAGAGTTTGTTGTTAACGCTGAGAACGGAATGGACGTGTTTTAAAATGAACATTCTTAGAATGTTTTACTAAAGTTGTCTTGTGTTTTTATATGGAATGTTTTCTTAATGTTCTGAGAACACTGATGATAATGTTCTTAAATAGAACCATGAGGAAACAGGCAGAAAAAAAACGTTATGCTGAAGTTCTGAAAATCCAACAGAAGAACGTTGTTTCTTTAAAACATTTTTTTTTATTGTAAAAATGTAACCTTTATTTAACTTGGTAAGTCAGTTAATTAAGAACAAATTCTTATTTACAATGATGGCCTAGGAACAGTGGGTTAACTGCCTTGTTTCAGGGGCAGAACGATACATTTTTACCTTGTCGGCTCAGAGATTCACATCCAGCGAACAGACATTTACATTACATTTAAGTCATTTAGCAGACGCTCTTATCCAGAGCGACTTACAAATTGGTGCATTCACCTTATGACATCCAGTGGAACAGTCACTTTACAATAGTGCATCTAAATCTTGAGACCTTTAATGTTCTCTGAACATTCTGAGAACATGACTTTAAACATAACCATGATGGTAACATTATGCAAGTGATAATCAACTACAGGGCTACACGTTCACTGGAAAATAATGAACGACGTGGAAGCTGCGTTCCACTACTTCCACGTACCAGCGAAGTGGAAATAACCTTCCATGGAAATGCTTTATTTTCCAGAGAACACATACAGCCCAGAGTTGATTATCCCTATTATTTCATGACTATAATTTGACACATTTTCCGCTAGAAATGTGTTAATTTGCAAGGAGAAATGTGTTCAACATCCACTGAAGTAAATAGCAAGTTTGCTAATTAGCGACAGTTGTCGCCTCGGTAACCAAACAGACAGACTTGCTAGTTTACCTTTCCGAACCATGAAATCGACAATGCCAATGTTTTCAATTCAACTTTTGATTTCAAAAGCAGCTCAAACACAGAACATGTAAGAACTATAGCATTTAATTATATAGTGCAAATATACTGTGCGTTATAGGGAAATAAAGCACACTGTAGAATGCCCTTCGGGCCAATCGGAAACGAGTATTCAACAATGCCATGGATGAAGCTGAAGTATTGAAATTCCCACAGGAGAATGTTGTTTCTTAATGTTCTCTGAACTATTTGAGAACATTTCCAACGCCAAACCAGTTGAAGAACATTCCTAGAACATTACCGAAAATGTAACTAAATATAACTAAATGTAACTAAATGTAACTGAATGTAACTACATGTAACTAAATGTAACTGAATGTAACTAAATGTACCTAAATGTAACTGAATGTAACTAAATGTACCTAAATGTAACTGAATGTAACTAAATATAACTAAATGTAACTAAATGTAACCGAATGTAACTACATGTAACTAAATGTAACTGAATGTAACTAAATGTACCTAAATGTAACTGAATGTAACTAAATATAAATAAATGTAACTAAATGTAACCGAATGTAACTAAATGTAACTAAATGTAACTGAATGTAACTAAATGTACCTAAACGTAACCGAATGTAATTAAATGTAACTAAATGTAGCTAAATGTAACTAAATGTAACTAAATGTAGCTAAATGTAGCTATATGTAACTAACTGTAACTAAATGTAGCTAAGTGTAACTAAATGTAACTAAATGTAACTAAATGTAACTAAATGTAGCTAAATGTAACTAAATGTAACTAAATGTAAACATCTTTGAACTGTTTTGTTAAAGTAATGAAATACCAAGAAAATAAAGTTATTATGTCATGAACCTTCAACGTGCTGAGAATATTCCAAACCATGCCAATTATCCTGCACCATTCCCAGTAAGGTAAGGTTGTATACAAAATAAAGTCTGTCATCTATAGAAACAGTGTACTAGTCCATTTCAACCTGAAGAGGATGTGTTTCATCTATAGAAACAGTGTACTAGTCCATTTCAACCTGAAGAGGAGGTCTTTCATCTATAGCAGCAGTGGATTGGTCCGTTTCAATGTGAAGTGGAGGTCTAATCTATAGAAGCAGTGGATTGGTCCATTTCAACCTGAAGAGGATGTGTTTCATCTATAGAAGCAGTGGATTGGTCCGTTTCAACCTGAAGAGGTTGTCTTTCATCTATAGTAGCAGTGGATTGGTCCGTGTCAACCTGAAGAGGTTGTCTTTCATCTATAGTAGCAGTGGATTGGTCCGTTTCAACCTGAAGAGGAGGTCTAATCTATAGAAGCAGTGGATTGGTCCATTCCATCCTGAAGAGGAAGTCTAATCTATAGAAGCAGTGGATTGGTCCGTGTCAACCTGAAGAGGAGGTCTAATCTATAGAAGCAGTTGATTGGTCTGTTTCAACCTGAAGAGGTTGTCTTTCATCTATAGTAGCAGTGGATTGGTCCGTTTCAACGTGAAGTGGAGGTCTAATCTATAGAAGCAGTGGATTGGTCCGTTTCAACCTGAAGAGGTTGTCTTTCATCTATAGAAGCAGTGGATTGGTCCGTTTCAACCTGAAGAGGTTGTCTTTCATCTATAATAGCAGTGGATTGGTCCGTTTCAACCTGAAGAGGTTGTCTTTCATTTATAGAAGCAGTGGATTGGTCCGTTTAAACCTGAAGAGGTTGTCTTTCATCTATAGAAGCAGTGGATTGGTCCGTTTAAACCTGAAGAGGTTGTCTTTCATCTATAGAAGCAGTGGATTGGTCCGTTTAAACCTGAAGAGGTTGTCTTTCATCTATAGAAGCAGTGGATTGGTCTAGTTTTGATTGACATTTGGTTGAGTTGTCAACTAACGTCTATTCAACTTAAAATCAACACTTCACCATTCCATTGGATTTAGGTTCAAAGTTGTGTGAAAAAAAAGACATTTCATGTTGATGCCTTTTTGCAAACACCCTTTCTTTTCCACGTTGACTCAATATCATCATATAAATATTGCATTAGATTAAATATGTAATATAATATATATAATATATAATATTATATAATATAATATATAATTAAATATTATATTAGAAAAGACGTGGAAACAATGTTGAAGTTTTCTTTTGTTACCTTTACGTACCTTTACGCTTCTCCATTTATGTAATTAACCTGAGTAATTAGTATACAAGATACAGAGCCACACTGGCTTCATAAAGGTTGGTGGTGGATCATTGACCTGTGATGATTTGCTTGATCCCTCCCTCTCTTAAAGCCATGGCTGCTCTAGTGATTAGGTCATGAGTAGACCGCAGGCGTTTCTAGAGGATCTATTATCTTGGAATTAGAATGGGTCTCTCCACTGAGTCTGTCCATGTAGAACCAGATATACTGATGATTCTACCCCCCCCGATTCTGTTTAACTGCAATTGTGTCAGCCCTTCGCTTGGAGGCTGCTTGTCTCCATGAGTGTGTGTGCATTTGTGTGTGTGTGTGTGTGTTTTCACTCCTCAGTAACCAGCCACACAGACTCACCTCTCGCCTTTGGAGACTAATTTAATATTCCACTGGGTAATGTATGCTGAACTAATTCTCTACAGGAATGGAAGGATAGTTTGGAGGAAGGAACAAACGATAGAGAGAGGGGAAGGAGAGAGAGAGAGTGAGAAAGAGAGAGATTGGGAGAGAGAGAGAGAGAGAGAGGGGGGGGGAGAAATAGAGGGAGAGAGAGGAGGAGGAGAGAGGGACAGCGAGAAAGAGAGAGATTGGGAGAGAGAGAGAGAGAGCGAGTGAGCGGGAGAGAGAGAGAGAGAGAGAGAGAGAGAGAGAGAGAGAGAGAGAGAGAGAGAGAGAGAGAGAGAGAAATAGAGAGAGAAATAGAGAGAGAGAGAGAGAGAGAGAGAGAGAGAGAGAGAGAGAGAGAGAGAGACAGAGAGAGAGAGAGAGAGAGAGAGAGAGAGAGAGAGAGAGAGAGAGAGAGAGAGAGAGAGAGAGAAAGTCGGGGAAATAAATCTGCTGTGAATAATTATCCCCGGTGTCCCTGTAGCAACACTCTGTGAAGTCGCTGTCAATAAAATATTGAACAACACAATCCATTTAAATGTAGCCTCAAGAGAGGGAACTGTGATGGTGCGGTGCCGTTGAACGATAGGGTTGTGGTAGCAATCAGAAACAGTAGTAGACACTCTGTGTGCCCTAAATGCACCCTATTCAACATTAGGGCTTTGGTCAAAAGTATTGCACTGGGGAATAGGCGGCCATTTGGGATTTAACAACAGACAGACCACATAGACCTGCCTACAGACCGGCTTGGGAGGAGAAGGTTTGTGTTCCAAAATAACATCCTATTCACTATATAGTGCAATACCTTTGACCAGAGCCCTTTGGGGAATAGGGTGCTGTTTGGGACACAGCCCAAGAGATAGCTTATCATCATCATCATAACGTTTAAGTTGTCAAAACAGCAGGGTTCCCTGTCTCCGTGCATTGGTATTTAGTGTCCTGAGGGAAGAAACAGAGGGGCTCCCTGACTCCGCCCATTGGTATTTAGTGTCCTGAGGGAAGAAACAGAGGGGCTCCCTGACTCCTCCCATTGTTATTTAGTGTCCTGAGGGAAGAAACAGAGGGGCTCCCTGACTCCGCCCATTGTTATTTAGTGTCCTGAGGGTAGCCTTGATCTACTGGAAATAAGTCAGGAGGGGATGGGATGAAAACTGAAATGAGGATGGTCTCCCCTGAGAGACATTTGGGTGTATAGATTATTATGGTCATTTGTGACCAGTGGGCTTGTTGTAATAAGAGCTACAACTGTATGTGTGTGTGTGTGTGTGTGGGGGGGGGATCCTGAAGACCTCTCTACTGTTTACAGGTTCTGAAGACCTCTCTACTGATTAAAGATCCTGAAGAACTCTCTACTGATTAAAGATCCTGAAGACCTCTCTACTGATTAAAGATCCTGAAAACCTCTCTACTGAATAAAGATCCTGAAAACCTCTCTACTGATTAAAGATCCTGAAGACCTCTCGACTGATTAAAGATCCTGAAAACCTCTCTACTGAATAAAGATCCTGAAGACATCTTCATGAATACGTCCTGGTCTAATCTCTCTGTGCCTTAGGAATGCCAAACAGAGAAACCTGAAAGAAGGCCAGTCTTATTGCGACATGTGTCTCTATTGGTTGGTCTAGATATGCAGTGCTTGACTAGTTCCAGCAACTGATAGCCACTTCTTGAGATTGTAAATAACAGGTACTACTGGTTTTTATTAAGTGATTTACAGAACAATTACTAAAGTTCACATACTCATGGCTTACACGTAGAGAACTGCTTTTGGTGTTATACAGAGGAGTGTAGATGTTGTTATATAGAGGAGTGTAAATGGTGTTATATAGAGGAGTGTAGATGGTGTTATATAGAGTGTAGATGGTGTTATACAGAGGAGTGTAGATGGTGTTATATAGAGAAGTATAGATGGTGTTATATAGAGGAGTGTAGATGGTGTTATACAGAGGAGTGTAGGTGGTGTTATACAGGGTGTAGATGGTGTTATATAGAGGAGTGTAAATGGTGTTATATAGAGGAGTGTAGATGGTGTTATATAGAGGAGTGTAGATGGTGTTATATAGAGGAGTGTAGATGGTGTTATATAGAGTGTAGATGGTGTTATATAGAGGAGTATAGATGGTGTTATACAGAGTGTAGATGGTGTTATATAGAGGAGTGTAGATGGTGTTATATAGAGTGTAGATGGTGTTATACAGAGGAGTATAGATGGTGTTATACAGAGGAGTGTAGATGGTGTTGTATAGAGGAGTGTAGATGGTGTTATATAGAGGAGTGTAGATGGTGTTATACAGAGGAGTGTAGATGGTGTTATATAGAGTGTAGATGGTGTTGTATAGATGGTGTTATATAGAGGAGTGTAGATGGTGTTATACAGGGTGTAGATGGTGTTATATAGAGGAGTGTAGATGGTGTTATACAGGGTGTAGATGGTGTTATATAGAGGAGTGTAGATGGTGTTATATAGAGGAGTGTAGATGGTGTTATATAGAGAGTGTAGATGGTGTTATACAGGTGTAGATGGTGTTATATAGAGGAGTATAGATGGTGTTATACAGAGTGTAGATGGTGTTATATAGAGGAGTGTAGATGGTGTTATATAGAGTGTAGATGGTGTTATACAGAGGAGTATAGATGGTGTTATACAGAGGAGTGTAGATGGTGTTGTATAGAGGAGTGTAGATGGTGTTATATAGAGGAGTGTAGATGGTGTTATACAGAGGAGTGTAGATGGTGTTATATAGAGTGTAGATGGTGTTGTATAGATGGTGTTATATAGAGTGTAGATGGTGTTATACAGGGTGTAGATGGTGTTATATAGAGGAGTGTAGATGGTGTTATACAGGGTGTAGATGGTGTTATATAGAGGAGTATAGATGGTGTTATATAGAGGAGTGTAGATGGTGTTATATAGAGGAGTGTAGATGGTGTTATATAGAGGAGTGTAGATGGTGTTATTAGGAGGAGTGTAGATGGTGTTATATAGTGTAGATGGTGTTATACAGAGGAGTGTAGGTGGTGTTATATAGAGGAGTGTAGATGGTGTTATACAGAGGAGTGTAGATGGTGTTATACAGAGGAGTGTAAATGGTGTTATATAGAGGAGTGTAGATGGTGTTATATAGAGGAGTGTAGATGGTGTTATATAGAGGAGTGTAGATGGTGTTATACAGAGGAGTGTAGATGGTGTTATATAGAGTGTAGATGGTGTTATATAGAGGAGTGTAGATGGTGTTATATAGAGGAGTGTAGAAGGTGTTATATAGAGGAGTGTAGATGGTGTTATATAGAGGAGTGTAGATGGTGTTATACAGAGTGTAGATGGTGTTATACAGGGTGTAGATGGTGTTATATAGAGGAGTGTAGATGGTGTTATATAGAGGAGTGTAGATGGTGTTATATAGAGGAGTGTAGATGTTGTTATATAGAGGAGTGTAGATGGTGTTATATAGAGTGTAGATGGTGTTATATAGAGGAGTATAGATGGTGTTATACAGAGGAGTGTAGATGGTGTTATATTGAGTGTAGATGGTGTTATACAGAGGAGTGTAGATGGTGTTATATAGAGGAGTGTAGATGGTGTTATACAGAGGAGTGTAGATGGTGTTATATAGAGGAGTGTAGATGGTGTTATATAGAGGGAGTGTAGATGGTGTTATATAGAGGAGTGTAGATGGTGTTATATAGAGGAGTGTAGATGGTGTTATATAGAGGAGTGTAGATGGTGTTATATAGAGGAGTGTAGATGGTGTTATACAGGGTGTAGATGGTGTTATATAGAGGGGAGTGTAGATGGTGTTATATAGAGTGTAGATGGTGTTATATAGAGGAGTGTAGATGGTGTTATACAGAGGAGTGTAGGTGGTGTTATACAGGGTGTAGATGGTGTTATATAGAGAGTGTAGATGGTGTTATATAGAGGAGTGTAGATGGTGTTATACAGAGGAGTGTAGATGGTGTTATATAGAGGAGTGTAGATGGTGTTATATAGAGGAGTGTAGATGGTGTTATATAGAGGAGTGTAGATGGTGTTATACAGAGGAGTGTAGATGGTGTTATTCAGAGTGTAGATGTGTGTTATACAGAGTGTAGATGGTGTTATATAGAGGAGTGTAGATGGTGTTATATAGAGGAGTGTAGATGGTGTTATTCAGAGTGTAGATGGTGTTATTCAGAGGAGTGTAGATGGTGTTATATAGAGGAGTGTAGATGTAGATTTTTCATTCCTTTAGAAGAAGACTTTTCGTTTGACTCCCCCTTCAGGAGGCCGACGTCTTCATTATTTCACATTTTCTTATTATAACCAAATACGTTATCTATAATATAATATATCTCCAGGGCAATGCCTTCCTGGCCGTTAGTGTAATAGGGTATATGCATGTGAAAACACTGGGCTATATACTGTGTGTGAAACAGAAACCCACTGTCCTCTACCCGGAGAGCCACGTGCAAGCTGAATAATTTGCTCAGAGAGAAATGATAATAACAGCATTATCCTTTCAACATTACCGTGTGTGAAAACGGGAGCAGCTGATTGGAAGAGACGAGCCTTGTTCCATCACTTTGCCTCTCTCTACACACCATCCTCATTTCATTCTTCATCCCATCCCCTCCTGACTTATGAACAGTAATTCAAGCCCCCAGCTCACTAAACTGCGACAAATGCAACGCAAATGCAAAATGCAAGGACCATTCGTATGGATTTTGAATCTGAGATGGGTGTTGTTGAATCTGAGCTCGGTGTTGTTGAATCTGAGCTGGGTGTTGTTGAATCTGAGATGGGTGTTGTTGAATCTGAGCTGGGTGTTGTTGAATCTGAGCTGGGTGTTGAATCTGAGCTGGGTGTTGTTGAATCTGAGCTGGGTGTTGTTGAATCTGAGCTGGGTGTTGTTGAATCTGAGCTGGGTGTTGTTGAATCTGAGCTCGGTGTTGTTGAATCTGAGCTGGGTGTTGAATCTGAGCTGGGTGTTGTTGAATCTGAGCTGGGTGTTGTTGAATCTGAGCTGGGTGTTGTTGAATCTGAGCTCGGTGTTGTTGAATCTGAGCTGGGTGTTGTTGAATCTGAGCTGGGTGCTGTTGAATCTGAGCTGGGTGTTGTTGAATCTGAGCTGGGTGTTGTTGAATCTGAGCTGGGTGTTGTTGAATCTGAGCTGGGTGTTGTTGAATCTGAGCTGGGTGTTGTTGAATCTGAGCTCGGTGTTGTTGAATCTGAGCTGGGTGTTGTTGAATCTGAGCTGGGTGTTGTTGAATCTGAGCTGGGAGTTGTTGAATCTGAGCTGGGTGTTGTTGAATCTGAGCTCGGTGTTGTTGAATCTGAGCTGGGTGTTGTTGAATCTGAGCTGGGTGCTGTTGAATCTGAGCTGGGTGTTGTTGAATCTGAGCTGGGTGTTGTTGAATCTGAGCTGGGTGTTGTTGAATCTGAGCTGGGTGCTGTTTCAACATGAATATTTAAGTGAAAGCCAGAGAGGAGTGGAGGGAAATGTAACTGTTTAAGTCAATGAGGAATCAGGGAGTCTAGATAACTGCTGGTGTGGTTTAATTAACTGTTAACAAAAGCCGCTATTGTCTTCCACATCACCAATTCCCACAGACAACGTATTTTCCATCACAATTGATTGATATTATATGTCTAAATGGCACACTAGTTTCTATATAGTGCCCTATTCCCTATATAATACACTCTTCCTATACAATGCACCGTCGTTTAATATGTGCTGACAAAACTCTGGAAAACAAAATAATTCAAGTGGTACAAAACCCGTTGCACACCAGAACATAACTTGTACATCACATACAATCAAACAATCTCTGACAAGGACATGAGGAGGACCAGAGGGGTTAAATACACACCAGGACATGAGGAGGACCAGAGGGTTAAATACACCAGGACATGAAGAGGTTAAATACACCAGGACATGAGGAGGGTTAAATACACACCAGGACATGAGGAGGGGTTAAATACACACCAGGACATGAGGAGGGTTAAATACACACCAGGACATGAGGAGGACCAGAGGGGTTAAATACACACCAGGACATGATGGAAACAGGGGGTTAAATACACACCAGGACATGAGGAGGACAGAGGGGTTAAATACACACCAGGACATGAGGAGGACCAGAGGGTTAAATACACACCCAGGACATGAGGAGGGTTAAATACACACCAGGACATGAGGGAGGACCAGAGGGGTTAAATAACAACGAGACAGCCTATTGGGGGGAGGTCAGAGACCTGGCCGTGTGGTGCCAGAACAACAACCTCTCCCTCAACGTGATCAAGACAAGGAGATGATTGTGAACTACAGGAAAGGAGGAACAAGCACGGCTCCCATTCTCAGCTGCCGAAACCAACCAAAGTAGAACTTTAAGATCTTACATTGTTATACAGAAGAAACACTGGAAAGTCTACATACAGGGGGTTGATGTACATAGATGTTTAAAGGTCCAATACAACCATTTTGATTTAAATATCAAATCATTTCTGGAGTAACAATTCCAAATCAAATCAAATTTTATTTTCCACTTGTTTCGTAAACAACAGTGAAATGCTTACTTACTTCCCAATAATACTGAGAAAATATGAACACAAGGAATACATCCACAATTAGTAACAATAACTTGACCATATCCACGGGGTACCAAGTCCATGTGCAGGGGTACGAGGTAATTGAGTAGATATGTGCATATAGGTAGGGGTAAAAGTAAGTAGGCAAACAGGATAGATAATAAACAATAGCAGCGGCGTATGTGATGAGTCAATAGAGTCAGTGCAAAAAGGGGTGTCAATGCAGGTAGCTATTTGTTTAACTATTTAGTAGTCTTATGGCTTGGGGTAGAAGCTGTTCAGGTTCCTGTTGGTTCCAGACTTGGTGTATCGGTACCACCTGCCATGCAGTAGCAGAGAAAGCATTCTATGAATTGGGTGGAGTCTTTTACAATTTTTTAGGGCCTTCCAATGACACCGCCTGGTATAGAGGTCCTGGATGACGCGAGCTCGGCCCCAAGTGATGTACGCACAATCCTCTGTAGAGCCTTGCGGTTGGATGCCAAGCAGTTGCCATATCAGAAGTGGTGATGTAGCCAGTCAATATACGCTCAATGGTGTAGCTGTAGAACTTTTTGAGGATCTGAGGGCCCATGACAAATCTTTTCAGCCTCCTGAGGAAGAGGCATTGTCATGCCCTCTTCATGACTGTGTTGGTGTGTTTGGACCATGATAGGTCCTTAGTGATGTGAACCCAGAGGTACTTGAAACTCACCACCCACTCCCCTACAGCCCTGTGGATGTGAATGGGGGCGTGCTCAGCCCTCCATTTCCTGTAGTCCATGATCAGTTCCTTTGTCTTGCTGATGTTGAGGAGAGGCTGTTGTCCTGGCCCCCACACTGCCAGGTCTCACAACCTCTCTCTATTGGCGGTTTCATCGCTGTCAGTGGTCAGGTCTACCATAGTCGTGTTGCCGGCGGACTTAATGATGGTGTTGGAGTCGTGTGTAGCCACGGTCGTGGGTGAACAGAGAGCACAGGAGGGGACTAAACACGCACCCCTGAGGTGCCCCCGTGTTGAGGACAGCGGATGTGCTGTTACCGACCTTTACCTCCCCTGGCGGTGGCTCATCCCAGGAAGTCAGGATCAGTTGCAGAGGGAGGTGTTCATCCCTGTTTTCCTTAGCTTAGTGAAGAGCTTGGAGGGCACTATGGTGTTGAATGCTGAGGTGTAGTTAACGAACAGCATTCTCGCGTACTGTAGGTGTCCCTCTTGGTGGTCTGTTTGATACATATATATATTAAATCCCTGGGCCATGGAGAGGTTGAACATGTCAGTGAAGACACTTGCCAGCTGGTCAGCAGATGCTCTGAGTATGCTTCCTGGTAATCAGCTCGGCACACTTGTGAATGTTATCCTGTTTAAAGGTCTTACTCACATCATTTACGGTTCCCCACGTGCAATTTACATCTACATAAAGACTCTTAAAACACCAGCAAATTATTTTGTTTTGTAAATCTGTTCCAAAGTATTCCTATAATAGAAGACATACATTATGAGATCATAAACAAATGTAAACAAGGTTAGAAATGATAATGTTTCAATTTTTTTATTATAATTTTTTTTTTTTTTTACAGTTAAGAACAAATTCTTATTTTCAATGACGGCCTAACAGTGGGTTAACTGCCTGTTCAGGGGCAGAACGACAGATTTGTACCTTGTCAGCTCGGGGTTTGAACTTGCAACCTTCCGGTTACTAGTCCAACTCTCTAACCACTAGGCTACCCTGCCGCCAAATATGATCTCTATTTGGGCATCTTGCGGTCAATTTGCAGTCTAAAAAAATATATATATATTCTTAATTATGTTCAGGCGCTCTGACCATCCTCTCAAGAAAATATCAGCCCACGGCTGAAAGACGGCTAGAGAGATCACACAGTTGTCCGAACATCTGGTGCTCTCATGCATGGTTCAGTGTTGCTTGACTCGAAAGGAGCATCGAAGGCATTTAGCTTGTCTGGTAGGCTTGCATCACTGGGCAGCTCGCAGCTGGGTTTCACTTTGTAATCCATGATAGCCCTGCGACATCCGACAAAAGCGTCAGATCAAATCAAATCGGTTGTATTCGTCACATACACATGGTTAGCAGATGTTAATGCGAGTGTAGCGAAATGCTTGTGCTTCTAGTTCCAACAATGCAGTAATAACCAACAAGTAATCTAACTAACAATTCCAAAACTACTGTCTTATACACAGTGTAAGGGGATAAAGAATATGTACATAAGGATATGAATGAGTGATGGTACAGAGCAGCATAGGCAAGATACAGTAGATGGTATCGAGTACAGTATATACATATGAGTATATACATATGAGATGAGTATGTAAACAAAGTGGCATAGTTAAAGTGGCTAGTGATACAAGTATTACATAAAGATGCAGTCGATGATATAGAGTACAGTATATACGTATGCATATGAGATGAATAATGTAGGGTAAGTAACATTATATAAGGTAGCATTGTTTAAAGTGGCTAGTGATATATTTACATCATTTCCCATCAATTCCCATTATTAAAGTGGCTGGAGTTGAGTCAGTGTCAGTGTCAGTGTGTTGGCAGCAACTCAATGTTAGTGAGTGGCTGTTTAACAGTCTGATGGTCTTGAGATAGAAGCTGTTTTTCAGTCTCTCGGTCCCAGGATGCTCTCGATTGTGCATCTGTAGAAGTTTGTGAGTGCTTTTGGTGACAAGCCGAATTTCTTCAGCCTCCTGAGGTTGAAGAGGGGCGCTGCTGCGCCTTCTTCATGATGCTGTCTGTGTTAGTGGACCAATTCAGTTTGTCTGTGATGTGTACGCCGAGGAACTTAAAACTTGCTACCTCTCCACTACTGTTCCATCGATATGGATAGGGGTGTTCCCTCTGCTGTTTCCTGAAGTCCACAATCATCTCCTTAGTTTTGTTGACGTTGAGTGTGAGGTTATTTTCCTGACACCACACTCGAGGGCCCTCACCTCCTCCCTGTAGGCCGTCTCGTCGTTGTTGGTAATCAAGCCTACCACTGTTGTGTCGTCCATAAACTTGATGATTGAGTTGGAGCGTGCGTGGCCACGCAGTCGTGGGTGAACAGGGAGTACAGGAGAGGGCTCAGAACGCACCTTGTGGGGCCCCAGTGTTGAGGATCAGCGGGGAGGAGATGTTGTTGCCTACCCTCACCACCTGGGGGCGGCCCCGTCAGTAATTCCAGTACCCAGTTGCACAGGGGCGGGGTCGAGACCCAGGGTCTCGAGCTTGATGACAAGCTTGGAGGGTACTATGGTGTTGAATGCCGAGCTGTAGTCGATGAACAGCATTCTCACATAGGTATTCCTCGTGTCCAGATGGGTTAGGGCAGTGTGCAGTGTGTTGAGATTGCATCATCTGTGGAGCTATTTGGTAAGCAAATTGGAGTGGGTCTAGGGTGTCAGGTAGGGTGGAGGTGATATGGTCCTTGACTAGTCTCTCGAAGCACTTCATGATGACGGAAGTGAGTGCTACGGGGCGGTAGTCGTTTAGCTCAGTTACCTTAGCTTTCTTGGGAACAGGAACAATCGTGGCCCTCTTGCAGCATGTGGGAACAGCAGACTGGTATAGGGATTGATTGAATATGTCCGTAAACACACCGGCCAGCACTCTGCCTGTTTGAATGGCTCGTTGGAGGTTGTAGCAGGATTTCTTATAAGTGTCCCGCTCCTTGAAGGCAGTAGCGCTTTAGCTCAGTGTGGATATTGCCTGTAATCTTTTAAGTAATTTACTGTGATTGTATTCAATTAACACTGTAAAAGCAACAAAAAAATGGTTTATTGGAAATTGGAAATTCTCAAGAAATACTTTTTTTTAGGACTGACTGAGAGTGGACTGAGTGGGGAGGATACTGAAAGCTAGCTGTAATTGGCAGAGAGGTTTGGAACTCTTCTTCTTATTGGTCTATTAACTCATTTACCGCCTCGTGATGTCACCAGGTTGGCCAAAGACTTCTGCTTGTTTCAGCCAGATCAACAGTCGGAGCAACCGCATAGTATCATAGTATCATCTGCATATAGATTACGTTCAAATGTTTTGACAGATTGATCAATGGTGTTTATATCAGGTCCCAAACTCTCTGTGGTTTTATGTACTTCTGGAAATTCATTCTTAACCCCATTAATCACGATCGGCCTGAGGTCCGTTGCTAAGACAAGCATGAAACCATAAACAGGCATCAGAGCTCAGGCCTACAACTTATTCAATAAAATACTATCAAAAGCTTTAGATAGATCCACAAACAAAACAGAACATGTCATTTTAGTATCTAGCCCCACTATTGTCATTTACTCTTACCTTTTTTGGGGGTGAGGGGGAGGGTGGGGGGTATTTTCTTAAAACTGCATTGTTTGTTAAGGACTTGTTTGTAAGCATTTCACCTGATGTGACAAATACAATTTGATTTGATTTGAACTTGTCAATGAAAGTTACTGTATGCCAAAAGAGTGGTAGTAGTCTTTAAGCCAGATATGAAGTTCTAAGAGCCTGCAGGACATTTTGCAGTCAAGACCCAGAGACGGCACAGGATCAGAGATAATCAGGAGCTTTTTATTCCTTTTCAGTGTGTTGCTCAATAGAATCCTAGGGTTTTTTGCTCCAGGAACCGAGATAATGATGGCTGGAGAATGGAGTCCAGGTTTTTTGGAGCCTCCTCGAGGATCGATGGGGGACGGAGGCCCAAACCGTCAATAGAAGACCTCTGGGGGGGCTGGAGCTGGTTCCTCAGACACCCTTAAGGCCTGATGTAAGAAGGAGCTCGGGGGGGGGGGTATAGGCCTCTGGTAGAACTCCCCTGAGGTGGACCATTAGGGGACAGGGTAGAGGGTGAAGGAGCAGGAATCTCTGGAGCAGGTGGGCGAAACTGTTAATCTGCAGGATGGGATCCCCCAAAGCCATTTCAGCCCCATTCACCGAATACCGCTGCCTTGCGATGGCCTTAGAGTATGTAACGTGCCTCCACTGGGATGCAGGATCAACAACCGTGGCGTCTGCCAGATCCTTTTAAAGCTCCTTTATTCTACAAGGGGGTAGGGGAGGGTAGGATGGGAAGGGCAAGTGAAATGGGAGGGGAGAGGTGACTTTTACTAGGGAGGGGTCTCTGGTGGGCAGCCCTGGCCAGTCAGTCACGATGGTGAGGCAGTGACACGACGGCCCCGGCTGGAGGGGTCTCTGTAGGGCAGCCCTGGCCAGTCAGTCACGATGGTGAGGGCAGTGACACGACGGCCAGGCTGGAGGGGTCTCTGTAGGACAGCCCTGGCCAGTCAGTCAGGATGGTGAGGCAGCAACACGACGACCAGACTGGAGGGGTCTCTGTAGGGCAGCCCTGGCCAGTCAGTCACGATGGTGAGGCAGTGACACGACGGCCAGGCTGGAGGGGTCTCTGTAGGACAGCCCTGACCAGTCAGTCACGATGGTGAGGCAGTGACACGACGACTAGTCTGGAGGAAGTGGGAAAAGGAATAGGTCTTCGAGTCTGAACTATACGGGGTACTCTGTAACGTCTCACTGTGTTTACTCTGGATGTCAGCTCAGACATACACTACGTGATAAAATGTGTGTACATCTGCTCACCAAACATCTCATTCTGAGTCTGTTTTTTGCAGTGCTGCTCAGGCGACAGGTAACCTAACGGTTGGAACGTTAGGCCTGTAATGGAAAGGCTGCTGGTTCAAATCCCAGAGCTGGCAAGGTAGACAAATCTGCCATTCTGCCCTTGATCAAGGCAGTTAACCACTAAAAATAACGTATTCCCGGGAGCCAACGATGTGGATTAAAACAGCCCCCCCTAATTTAGGGATGTTGTAAAAACACCTGTCTGATTCAGAGGGTTTTGGTTAAACACATTTTGGTTGAATGCATTCAGGTGACCAACTGACTAGGTACCCCACTCCCCTCACTGCCTTTTCCCTCAACTCCAAAGGAATTTCATGATCAGGAACAAACATGATGATTCTATGGATCACACCTCCCCTGTACACCTCCCTGTACACCTCCCTGTACACCTCCTCTGTACACCTCCCTGTACACCTCCTCTGTACACCTCCCCTGTACACCTCCCTGTACACCTCCCTGTACACCTCCCTGTACACCTCCTCTGTACACCTCCCCTGTACACCTCCCTGTATACCTCCTCTCTGTACACCTCCCTGTACACCTCCCCTGTACACCTCCCCTGTACACCTCCCTGTACATCTCCTCTGTACACCTCCTCTGTACACCTCCCCTGTACACCTCCCCTGTACACCTCCTCTGTACACCTCCCTGTACACCTCCCCTGTACACCTCCCCTGTGTACATACAGTTTCCCTACTCCCCTGACAAATTCCCTGAGGGAGGATACATACCAGTCAAACACATCCATAACCCAGACATACAATCAATGTAAACATCACTGCTGGGACTTTATGCCTACTTGTCAGTCAGATTTGAGTCAGTACCAGAGTTCTTTTCACTGACACAGGTTGTGTCCCATATCACACCTTTTCCCCCAGTTTACTATCAACAGTAGTCTACTACCCTATAGACCCTGGTCTACAGTAGTAAACTACCTATAGACCCTGGTCTACAGTAGTAAACTACCCTATAGATCCTGGTCAACAGTAGTCCCACTACCCCCTATAGACCCTGGTCTACAGTAGTAAACTACCCTATAGACCCTGGTCTACAGTAGTCCACTACCCTATAGACCCTGGTCTCCAGTAGTCCACTACCCTATAGACCCTGGTCTACAGTAGTCCACTACCCTGGCCAACAGTAGTCCACTACCCTATAGACCCTGGTCAACAGTAGTCCACTACCCTGGTCTACAGTAGTCCACTACCCTATAGACCCTGGTCTACAGTAGTCCACTACCCTATAGACCCTGGTCTACAGTAGTCCACTACCCTATAGACCCTGGTCAACAGTAGTCCACTACCCTATAGACCCTGGTCAACAGTAGTCCAGTATGTAGAGGCAAAACAGAGAGAGAGATGGTGTTACTAAATGTATATATGAGGACAACATGATGTTACTAAATGTATATATGAGGGACAACAACATAATGTTACTAAATGTATATTGTCAGGATTTGGCCAGGGGTTGTTCCGGTTTTTGGTCACTAGATGCCCCCATTGTGCTTTTTGACCTTTTGTTTCCCTTGATCCCCATTATTATTTGCACCTGTGCCTCGTTTCCCCTGATTGTAATGGGAAACATAACCTCCTCCCATCCGTCCAACTCCCGTCTGCTCATTCCAGTCACCCTTTCCTGGGACAACCACAAGTTTCACCTTCAAGCCTTGGTAGACTCTGGAGCCGCAGGTAACTTCATGGATGGTGTCTGGGCGAAGGAGAATGGCGTTCCCTCTGAACCTTTAAGTGGCCCCATGAGGGTTACTACATTGGATGGAAGCCCTTTGGGATCTGGACTTGTCACTCATGTCACTACCTCCTTGCGACTTTCAGTTTCACAACACCAGGAATTGATGAACTTTCATTTGATCTCCTGTTCGAGTTCCCTCTCGTCCTTGGATACCCCTGGCTTCACAGCCATAACCCTCACATCGACTGGTCTGTGGGCACTATCAAGCAGTGGGGTCCTACGTGCCAAGCTACTTGTATTTTCCCGAATTCCCGAGTTCTACTCCCGAGTCTTTAGAATCCATCGACCTGACCCGAGTTCCCAGTGTTACCATGACCTCAAACTGGTATTTAGCAAACAGAGGGCCACCATGCTACCACCCCATAGACCTTATGATTGCCCCATCGAACTGTTTCCAGGCACATGCCCTCCCAGGGGTCGGATCTTTTCCCTATCTCCACCCGAACGAGCTGCTATGGATACCTACATCAGAGGACGCTCTGGAAGCAGGCCTCATGCGTCCATCCACATCCCCGGCGGGAGCAGGGTTTTCTTTGTGGCCAAGAAAGACGGTGGATTACGTCCTTGCATCGACTACCGGGGACTCAATGCCATAACCGTCCGTAACCGTTACCCGCTACCCCTTATGGCCACAGCCTTGAGCTGCTCCAGGAAGCAGTTGTTTTCACTAAGCTTGACCTGCGGAACGCATACCATCTTGTGCGGATCAGACGTGGTAGCGAGTGGAAGACCGCTTTCAACACGCCTACTGGTCACTATGAATACTTGGTGATGCCCTTCGGCCTGACCAACGCGCCAGCGGTGTTCCAAACGCTCATAAACGTGTGCTTGGGATATGCTTAACATATTTGTGTTCGTTTACTTGGATGACATCCTCATCTTTTCGAAGCTCTCTTCAAGAACACACTAAGCATGTCAGACAAGTACTCAAACGCCTCCTAGACAGCCATCTGTACGTTAAGCCGGAAAAATGTGAATTCCATTCATCCAGTACAATTCCTGGGATTTGTAGTGGAACCCGGTCGAGTCCAAATGTACCCCAGGAAGGTAGGGGCGGTAGCGGATTGGCCCACCCCCAAATCCGTTAAGGAAGTTCAGCGTTTCCTGGGCTTCACTAACTTTTACCGCAAGTTCATCAAGAACTTCAGCTTGGTGGCAGCCCCTCTCTCAGCTTTAACCAAGGGTGGCAATGCAAGGTTTTGTGGGGAAGAGAAGCTGAGACGGCCTTCCAAGGACTCAAGCAGCGCGTCCTCTCTGCTCCCATCCTGATACTACCGACTACGGATGAACGTTTGTGGTGGAGGTAGACGCCTCAGAGGTTGGTGTTGGAGCTGTCCTGTCTCAGAGGGGTGAAGACAGAAGCTTCATCCATGCGCTTTCTTCTCACACCGGCTTACCCCGGCTGAGAGGAACTACGATGTGGGGATCGTGAACTCCTAGCGGTTAAGATGGCATTGAAGGAATGGAGACACTGGCTCGAGGGGCTTCTCACCCGTTTCAAGTGCTTACGGACCACAAAAATCTGGTGTATATCCAGCAGGCAAAGCGGTTGAACTCTAGACAAGCTAGATGGTCTCTTTTCTTCAATCGATTCCAGTTTATCCTCACCTATCGGCCCAGGTCGAAGAATCTCAAACCGGATGCCCTGTCCCGAGTCTACGCTCCTGCCATTCGAGATGACACGGACATGCCTGTCCTTCCTGCTGCTAAGATCGTGGCTCCGATCTCGTGGCAAGTTGAGGATACCGTGAGACGAGCTCAAGCTATTGAACCGGACCCGAAAGGAGGTCCTGCCAATCGGTTGTTTGTCCCCAAGGCAGTGAGGACTCAGGTCCTTCTGTGGGGGCACTCCTCTCGCCTCACCTGTCACCCGGGCGTAGGTCGCACCTTGGAGTTCATCCAGCGTAAGTTCTGGTGGCCTACCATAAGAGAAGACGTTGCCACTTTCGTCAATGCCTGCCCCGTGTGCTGCCAGGGCAAATCTTCTTACCTCCGCCCGCAGGACTCCTTCACCCTTTACCTGTTCCCCACAGACCCTGGTCCCATATCTCGTTGGACTTTATTACTGGCCTTCCTCCATCCCATGGCAATACTACTATCCTAGTCATAATCGACAGGTTTTCAAAGGCGGCCAGGTTCGTCCCTCTGACTAAGTTACCTTCTGCCAAGGAAACGGCTGAGTTGGTAATTAATCATGTGTTCCGAGTCTTCGGCATTCCTCAAGATATGGTTTCTGACAGAGGTCCCCAATTCGCCTCTAGGTTTTGGAAGGCCTTCTGCCAACTCATGGGGGCTTCTGCCAGTCTATCTTCAGGGTACCATCCGGAGTCCAACGGCCAAACTGAGAGGATGAATCAAGAGCTGGAAACCACCCTCCGATGTATGACTCGTAACAACCCGTCCACATGGTCGTCCTTCATTGTTTGGGCCGAATACGCGCACAACACCTTGCGCTCCTCCTCCACTGGTATGTCCCCGCACGAGTGTCAGTTTGGCTATACCCTCCATTGTTCCCGGACCAGGAGGCAGAAGTCAGAGTGCCTTCAGCCTTGAAGTTCGTCAGACGCTGTCGGCTTATGTGGAGGAAGACCCGTCTTAATCTTATCGTTCCTCACAGAGGTACCAACAACAAGCCAACAGACGTCGCCATCCCGGGCCTACCCTGCGCCCGGCCAGAGAGTCTGGCTCTCCACAAGAGACTTACCACTACGGGTGGAGTCTCGCAAGCTGTCCCAAAATACATTGGTCCCTTTAAGGTTGCCAGGAGAGTTAACCCAGTTTCTTATCGCCTACACTTACCCAGATCCTTTAAGATTAATCCCACATTTCACATTTCCTTATTAAAACCTGTTGTTTTTCTCCCCTTGTCCCTGCAGACAGACCTCCCCCTCCGCCTCGTGTCATTGGAGGCCAGCCGGCTTATACCGTCCATCGGATACTGGATTCCCGCCGGGTGCAGCGGTCCTGGCAGTATCTGGTGGACTGGGAAGTCTACGGTCCCGAGGAGCGCTCCTGGGTTCCTGCCAAAGACATACTGGACCCTGACCTCATTCGTCAGTTCAGGGCCCTCCACCCTGAGAGAGCTGGTAGGAACGTCCAGGAGCCATTCCTAGGGGGGAATTCTGTCAGGATTTGGCCAGGGTTGTTCCGGTTTGGTCACTAGATGCCCCCATTGTGCCTTTTGACCTTTTGTTTTCCCTTGATCCCCATTATTTGCACCTGTGCCTCGTTTCCCATGATTGTATTTAAACCCTTTGTTTTCCTCAGTCCTTTGCTCTGTGTTGTATGTTAGCACCCAGCCCTAGTACTCTGTGAACTCTTGTTGATCCCGGTGGACTGTCTTGTGGAATTATGTTTTTTGTTCTTGTTTGTTTGTTTTTGAGTATTTTTTAGGCTTTTGTGCTTTACCTTCCACCTTGTGGATTTACATTTTTGTCTTGGAGGATTATCTTTGTTCTTGTGGAATTCCTTTTGAGGTTGTGGAGTTACATGTTTTCCTGAAGAACTTAACTTTTTACTTCATTAAATACACGGTCTCAAGTACTGCTGTGTCTGCCTCATCTTCTGGTTCTGCCAACTATTCGTGGCTCAGTTGGTTAAGTGACTGTTTCTCACTCCGGAGACCCGGGTTCGTAACTGGGTCCTGACAGTATATATGAGGGACAACATGATGTTACTAAAAGTATATATGAGGGACAACATGATGTTACTAAATGTATATATGAGGACAACATGATGATGTTACTAAATGTATATATGAGGGACAACATGATGTTACTAAAAGTATATATGAGGGACAACATGATGTTACTAAATGTATATATGAGGGACAACATGATGTTACTAAATGTATATATGAGGGACAACATGATGTTACTAAATGTATATATGAGGGACAACAACATGATGTTACTAAATGTATATATGAGGACAACAACATGATGTTACTAAATGTATATATGAGGGACAACAACATGATGTTACTAAATGTATATATGAGGGACAACAACATGATGTTACTAAATGTATATATGAGGGACAATAATAATAATAATAATAATATTATTATAATTATATATATGAGGACAACATGATGTTACTAAATTTATATATGTGGGACAACAACATGACATATGTGATAATGAGAATCTTTATTTACATATATTTGCATATTTGCGTAAACAAGTCTTTCTAATTGGGTTAGAATCAACACTCAGATATACATCTAGGATTCATCCCTGTAAACCCTCATCCCTGTAAACCTAATTTATTTAGGGATTCATCCCTGTAAACCTAATTTATTTAGGGATTCATCCCTGTAAACCTAATTTATTTAGGGATTCATCCCTGTAAACATAATTTGCCTAATTTTCCAGAGTGGATTAGAACCTTCTTTTTTCAATTAAGCACATTACCATATTAATTATCTATCCTCAATCACTCTTCTCAATTAACTTTGACCTTTTCAAGGAGTTTCGAGAAGGGACACTGGAGGTTAGACATCTAATTGAGAAAAGGCCACAGTCATGGTTGGGTTTCTCGCCACGTTTTCTTGAATAGCATGCTGGAAAATATGCAAATAAGGCTTTACAAGACTTACAAAGACTTACAGTAATGTTCAACACCCATGGTGTTAGGGACCAACTCTCTAGGGGTGTTATCATAAGAAAACTGTTAAATTTAACACAGGGTGTTATTTCAAATTTGTAGTATAAGTGAGTAGACAGTATGTGTGTGTGCGCTCAGACAGACAGACAGACAGACAGACAGACAGACAGACAGACAGACAGACAGACAGACAGACAGACAGACAGACAGCAGACGAGAGACGGGCAGACAGGCAGACAGAGAGAGAC